>NW_027479918.1:0-54154 GCF_051014685.1 Ptiloglossa arizonensis
TATAACGTATAACGTATAACGCAAAACGAATAACGTATAACGTATAACCTATGACGTATAGCGTATAACGTATAACATATAACGTATATCGTATAACGTATAACGCATAACGTATAACGTATAACGTATAACGAATAACGTAATACTTATAACGCATTACGTATATCGTATAACGTATAACGTATAACGTATAACGTGTAACGTATAACGTATAACGTATAACGTATAACGTATAACGTATTACGTATAACGTATTACGTATAACGTATAACGTATAACGTATAACGTATAACGTATAACGCATAACGTATAACGTATAACGTATAACGTATAACGTATAACGTATAACGTATAACGTATAACGAATAACATAAAACTTATAACGCATAACGTATATCGTATAACGTATAACGTATAACGTACAACGTATAACGTATAACGTATAACGTATAACGAATAACGTAAAACGTATAACGCATAACGTTTAACGTATAACGTATAACGTATAACGTATAACGTATAACGTATAACGTATAACGTATAACGTATAACGTATAACGTATAACGTATAACGTATAACGTATAACGTATAACGTATAACGTATAACGTATAACGTATAAAGAATAACGTATAACGTATACCGTATAACGTATAACGTATAACGTATAACGTATAACGTATAACGTATCACGAATAACGTAAAACGTATAACGCATAACGTATAACGTATAACGTGTAACGAAGAACGTATAACCAATAACGTAAAGCGTATTACGTATTACATATTTCGTATAACGTATAACGTGTATCGTATAACTTATGACGTATAACTTATAACGTATGACGTATATCGTATAACTTGTAACGAAAAACGTATAACGAATAACGTAAAACGTATGACGCATTACATAATACGTATAACGTATAACGTATAACGTATAACGTATAACGTATAACGTATAACGTCTAACGTATAACGTATAACGTATAACGTATAACGTATAACGTATAACGTATAACGTATAACGTATAACGTATAACGTATAACGTATAACGGATAACGTATAACGTATAACGTATAACGTATAACGTATAACGTGTAACGCATAACGTATAACGAATAACGTAAAACGTATAACGCATAACGTATATCGTATACCGTATAACGTATAACGTATTACGTATAACGTATAACGTATAACGTATAACGTATAACGTGTAACGCATAACGTATAACGAATAACGTAAAACGTATAACGCATAACGTATATCGTATACCGTATAACGTATAACGTATTACGTATAACGTATAACGTATAACGTATAACGTATAACGTATAACGAATAACGTAATACTTATAACGCATAACGTATATCGTATAACGTATAACGTATAACGTATAACGTATAACGTATAAAGAATAACGTATAACGTATACCGTATAACGTATAACGTATAACGTATAACGTATAACGTATAACGTATCACGAATAACGTAAAACGTATAACGCATAACGTATAACGTATAACGTGTAACGAAGAACGTATAACCAATAACGTAAAGCGTATTACGTATTACATATTTCGTATAACGTATAACGTGTATCGTATAACTTATGACGTATAACTTATAACGTATGACGTATATCGTATAACTTGTAACGAAAAACGTATAACGAATAACGTAAAACGTATGACGCATTACATAATACGTATAACGTATAACGTATAACGTATAACGTATAACGTATAACGTATAACGTATAACGTATAACGTATAACGTATAACGTATAACGTATAACGTATAGCGAATGACGTAAAACGTATAACGCATAACGTATATCGTATACCGTATAACGTATAACGTATAACGTATAACGTATAACGTATAACGCAAAACGAATAACGTATAACGTATAACCTATGACGTATAGCGTATAACGTAAAACATATAACGTATATCGTATAACGTATAACGCATAACGTATAACGTATAACGTATAACGTATAACGAATAACGTAATACTTATAACGCATAACGTATATCGTATAACGTATAACGTATAACGTATAACGTATAACGTATAACGTGTAACGCATAACGTATAACGAATAACGTAAAACGTATAACGCATAACGTATATCGTATACCGTATAACGTATAACGTATTACGTATAACGTATAACGTATAACGTATAACGTATAACGTGTAACGCATAACGTATAACGAATAACGTAAAACGTATAACGCATAACGTATATCGTATACCGTATAACGTATAACGTATTACGTATAACGTATAACGTATAACGTATAACGTATAACGTATAACGAATAACGTAATACTTATAACGCATAACGTATATCGTATAACGTATAACGTATAACGCATAACGTATAACGTATAACGTATAACGTATAACGTATAACGAATAACGTAAAACGTATAACGCATAACGTATATCGTATACCGTATAACGTATAACGTATAACGTATAACGTATAACGTATAACGCAAAACGAATAACGTATAACGTATAACCTATGACGTATAGCGTATAACGTATAACATATAACGTATATCGTATAACGTATAACGCATAACGTATAACGTATAACGTATAACGAATAACGTAATACTTATAACGCATTACGTATATCGTATAACGTATAACGTATAACGTATAACGTGTAACGTATAACGTATAACGTATAACGTATAACGTATAACGTATTACGTATAACGTATTACGTATAACGTATAACGTATAACGTATAACGTATAACGTATAACGCATAACGTATAACGTATAACGTATAACGTATAACGTATAACGTATAACGTATAACGTATAACGTATAACGTATAACGTATAACGTATAACGTATAACGTATAACGTATAACCTATAACGTATAACGTATAACGTATAACGTATAACGTATAACGTGTAACGTATAACGTATAACGTATCACGAATAACGTAAAACGTATAACGCATAACGTATAACGTATAACGTGTAACGAAAAACGTATAACGAATGACGTAAAACGTATGACGCATTACATATTACGTATAACGTATAACGTATAACGTATAACGTATAACGTATAACGTATAACGTATAACGAATAACGTAAAACGTATAACGCATAACGTATAACGTGTAACGAAGAACGTATAACGAATAACGTAAAGCGTATTACGTATTACATATTTCGTATAACGTATAACGTGTATCGTATAACTTATGACGTATAACTTATAACGTATGACGTATATCGTATAACTTGTAACGAAAAACGTATAACGAATAACGTAAAACGTATGACGCATTACATATTACGTATAACGTATAACGTATAACGTATAACGTATAACGTATAACGTATAACGAATAACGTAAAACGTATAACGCATAACGTATAACGTGTAACGTGTAACGAAGAACGTATAACGAATAACGTATAACGTATATCGTATAACGTATAACGTATAACGTATAACGTCTAACGTATAACTTATAACGTATAACGTATAACGTATAACGTATAACGTAGAACGTAGAACGTATAACGTATAACGTATATCGTAAAACGTATAACGTATAACGTATAACGTATAACGTATAACGTATAACGTATAACGAATAACGTAAGACGTATAACGCATAACGTATAACGTATAACGTATAACGTATAACGTATAACGTATAACGTATAACGTATAACGTATAACGAATAACGTATAACGTATAACGTATAACGAATAACGTAAAACGTATAACGCATAACGTATATCGTATACCGTATAACGTATAACGTATAACGTATAACGTATAACGTATAACGTATAACGTATAACCTATGATGTATAACGTATAACGTAAAACGTATAACGTATAACGTATAACGTATAACGTATAACGTATAACGTATAACGTATAACGTATAACGTATAACGTATAACGTATAACGTATAACGTATAACGTATAACGTATAACGTATAACGTATAACGTATAACGTATAACGTATAACGTATAACGTATAACGTATAACGTATAACGTATAACGTATAACGTATAACGTATAACGTATAACGTATAACGTATAACGTATAACGTATAACGTATAACGTATAACGTATAACGTATAACGTATAACGAATAACGTAAAACGTATAACGCATAACGTATAACGTATAACGTGTAACGAAAAACGTATAACGAATGACTTAAACCGTATGACGCATTACATATTACGTATAACGTATAACGTATAACGTATAACGTATAACGTATAACGTATAACGTATAACGAATAACGTAAAACGTATAACGCATAACGTATAACGTATAACGTGTAACGAAGAACGTATAACGAATAACGTATAACGTATATCGTATAACGTATAACGTATAACGTATAACGTATAACGTATAACGTATAACGTATAACGTATAACGTATAACGTATAACCTATGATGTATAACGTATAACGTAAAACGTATAACGTATAACGTATAACGTATAACGTATAACGTATAACGTATAACGTATAACGTATAACGTATAACGTATAACGTATAACGTATAACGTATAACGTATAACGTATAACGTATAACGTATAACGTATAACGTATAACGTATAACGTATAACGTATAACCTATAACGTATAACGTATAACGTATAACGTATAACGTATAACGTATAACGTATAACGTATAACGTATCACGAATAACGTAAAACGTATAACGCATAACGTATAACGTATAACGTGTAACGAAAAACGTATAACGAATGACGTAAAACGTATGACGCATTACATATTACGTATAACGTATAACGTATAACGTATAACGTATAACGTATAACGTATAACGTATAACGAATAACGTAAAACGTATAACGCATAACGTATAACGTATAACGTGTAACGAAGAACGTATAACGAATAACGTATAACGTATATCGTATAACGTATAACGTATAACGTATAACGTATAACGTATAACGTATAACGTATAACGTATAACGTATAACGTATAGCGTATAACGTATAACGTATAACGTATAACGTATAACGTATAACGTATAACGTATAACGTATAACGTATAACGTATAACGTATAACGTATAACGTATAACGTATAACGAATAACGTAAAACTTATAACGCATAACGTATATCGTATAACGTATAACGTATAACGTATAACGTATAACGTATAACGTATAACGCATAACGAATAACGTATAACGTATAACCTATGACGTATAACGTATAACGTATAACGTATAACGTATAACGTATAACGAATAACGTAAGACGTATAACGCATAACGTATAACGTATAACGTATAACGTATAACGTATAACGTATAACGTATAACGTATAACGTATAACGAATAACGTAATACTTATAACGCGTAACGTATATCGTATAACGTATAACGTATAACGTATAACGTATAACGTATAACGTATAACGCATAACGAATAACGAATAACGTATAACGTATAACCTATGACGTATAACGTATAACGTATAACGTATAACGTATAACGAATAACGTAAAACGTATAACGCATAACGTATAACGTGTAACGTGTAACGAAGAATGTATAACGAATAACGTATAACGTATATCGTATAACGTATAACGTATAACGTATAACGTATAACGTATAACGTATAACGTATAACGTATAACGTATAACGTATAACGTATAACGTATAACGTATAACGTATAACGTATAACGTATAACGTATAACGTATAACGTATAACGTATAACGTATAACGTATAACGTATAACGTATAACGTATAACGAATAACGTAAAACATATAACGCATAACGTATAACGTATAACGTGTAACGAAAAACGTATAACGAATGACGTAAAACGTATGACGCATTACATATTACGTATAACGTATAACGTATAACGTATAACGTATAACGTATAACGTATAACGTATAACGAATAACGTAAAACGTATAACGCATAACGTATAACGTATAACGTGTAACGAAGAACGTATAACGAATAACGTATAACGTATATCGTATAACGTATAACGTATAACGTATAACGTATAACGTATAACGTATAACGTATAACGTATAACGTATAACGTATAACGTATAACCTATGATGTATAACGTATAACGTAAAACGTATAACGTATAACGTATAACGTATAACGTATAACGTATAACGTATAACGTATAACGTATAACGTATAACGTATAACGTATAACGTATAACGTATAACGTATAACGTATAACGTATAACGTATAACGTATAACGTATAACGTATAACGTATAACGTATAACCTATAACGTATAACGTATAACGTATAACGTATAACGTATAACGTATAACGTATAACGTATAACGTATAACGTATAACGTATAACGTATCACGAATAACGTAAAACGTATAACGCATAACGTATAACGTATAACGTGTAACGAAAAACGTATAACGAATGACGTAAAACGTATGACGCATTACATATTACGTATAACGTATAACGTATAACGTATAACGTATAACGTATAACGTATAACGTATAACGTATAACGTATAACGTATAACGAATAACGTAAAACGTATAACGCATAACGTATAACGTATAACGTGTAACGAAGAACGTATAACGAATAACGTATAACGTATATCGTATAACGTATAACGTATAACGTATAACGTATAACGTATAACGTATAACGTATAACGTATAACGTATAACGTATAACGTATAACGTATAACGTATAACGTATAACGTATAACGTATAACGTATAACGTATAACGTATAACGTATAACGTATAACGTATAACGTATAACGTATAACGTATAACGTATAACGTATAACGTATAACGAATAACATAAAACTTATAACGCATAACGTATATCGTATAACGTATAACGTATAACGTATAACGTATAACGTATAACGTATAACGTATAACGTATAACGAATAACGTAAAACGTATAACGCATAACGTATAACGTATAACGTATAACGTATAACGTATAACGTATAACGTATAACGTATAACGTATAACGTATAACGTATAACGTATAACGTATAACGTATAACGAATAACGTAAAACGTATAACGCATAACGTATAACGTATAACGTGTAACGAAGAACGTATAACGAATAACGTATAACGTATATCGTATAACGTATAACGTATAACGTATAACGTATAACGTATAACGTATAACGTATAACGTATAACGTATAACGTATAACGTATAACCTATGATGTATAACGTATAACGTAAAACGTATAACGTATAACGTATAACGTATAACGTATAACGTATAACGTATAACGTATAACGTATAACGTATAACGTATAACGTATAACGTATAACGTATAACGTATAACGTATAACGTATAAGGTATAACGTATAACGTATAACGTATAACGTATAACGTATAACCTATAACGTATAACGTATAACGTATAACGTATAACGTATAACGTATAACGTATAACGTATAACGTATAACGTATAACGTATAACGAATAACGTAAAACGTATAACGCATAACGTATAACGTATAACGTATAACGTATAACGTATAACGTATAACGTATAACGTATAACGTATAACGTATAACGTATAACGTATAACGAATAACGTAAAACGTATAACGCATAACGTATAACGTATAACGTGTAACGAAGAACGTATAACGAATAACGTATAACGTATATCGTATAACGTATAACGTATAACGTATAACGTATAACGTATAACGTATAACGTATAACGTATAACGTATAACGTATAACGTATAACCTATGATGTATAACGTATAACGTAAAACGTATAACGTATAACGTATAACGTATAACGTATAACGTATAACGTATAACGTATAACGTATAACGTATAACGTATAACGTATAACGTATAACGTATAACGTATAACGTATAACGTATAAGGTATAACGTATAACGTATAACGTATAACGTATAACGTATAACCTATAACGTATAACGTATAACGTATAACGTATAACGTATAACGTATAACGTATAACGTATAACGTATAACGTATAACGTATCACGAATAACGTAAAACGTATAACGCATAACGTATAACGTATAACGTGTAACGAAAAACGTATAACGAATGACGTAAAACGTATGACGCATTACATATTACGTATAACGTATAACGTATAACGTATAACGTATAACGTATAACGTATAACGTATAACGTATAACGTATAACGAATAACGTAAAACGTATAACGCATAACGTATAACGTATAACGTGTAACGAAGAACGTATAACGAATAACGTATAACGTATATCGTATAACGTATAACGTATAACGTATAACGTATAACGAATAACGTATAACGTATAACGAATAACATAAAACTTATAAAGCATAACGTATATCGTATAACGTATAACGTATAACGTATAACGTATAACGTATAACGTATAACGTATAACGAATAACGTAAAACGTATAACGCATAACGTATAACGTATAACGTATAACGTATAACGTATAACGTATAACGTATAACGTATAACGTATAACGTATAACGTATAACGTATAACGTATAACGTATAACGAATAACGTAAAACGTATAACGCATAACGTATAACGTATAACGTGTAACGAAGAACGTATAACGAATAACGTATAACGTATATCGTATAACGTATAACGTATAACGTATAACGTATAACGTATAACGTATAACGTATAACGTATAACGTATAACGTATAACGTATCACGAATAACGTAAAACGTATAACGCATAACGTATAACGTATAACGTGTAACGAAAAACGTATAACGAATGACGTAAAACGTATGACGCATTACATATTACGTATAACGTATAACGTATAACGTATAACGTATAACGTATAACGTATAACGTATAACGTATAACGTATAACGAATAACGTAAAACGTATAACGCATAACGTATAACGTATAACGTGTAACGAAGAACGTATAACGAATAACGTATAACGTATATCGTATAACGTATAACGTATAACGTATAACGTATAACGTATAACGTATAACGTATAACGTATAACGTATAACGTATAACGTATAACGTATAACGTATAACGTATAACGTATAACGTATAACGTATAACGTATAACGTATAACGTATAACGTATAACGTATAACGTATAACGTATAACGTATAACGAATAACATAAAACTTATAACGCATAACGTATATCGTATAACGTATAACGTATAACGTACAACGTATAACGTATAACGTATAACGTAAAACGAATAACGTAAAACGTATAACGCATAACGTTTAACGTATAACGTATAACGTATAACGTATAACGTATAACGTATAACGTATAACGTATAACGTATAACGTATAACGTATAACGTATAACGTATAACGTATAACGTATAACGTATAACGTATAACGTATAACGTATAAAGAATAACGTATAACGTATACCGTATAACGTATAACGTATAACGTATAACGTATAACGTATAACGTATCACGAATAACGTAAAACGTATAACGCATAACGTATAACGTATAACGTGTAACGAAGAACGTATAACCAATAACGTAAAGCGTATTACGTATTACATATTTCGTATAACGTATAACGTGTATCGTATAACTTATGACGTATAACTTATAACGTATGACGTATATCGTATAACTTGTAACGAAAAACGTATAACGAATAACGTAAAACGTATGACGCATTACATAATACGTATAACGTATAACGTATAACGTATAACGTATAACGTATAACGTATAACGTATAACGTATAACGTATAACGTATAACGTATAGCGAATGACGTAAAACGTATAACGCATAACGTATATCGTATACCGTATAACGTATAACGTATAACGTATAACGTATAACGTATAACGCAAAACGAATAACGTATAACGTATAACCTATGACGTATAGCGTATAACGTAAAACATATAACGTATATCGTATAACGTATAACGCATAACGTATAACGTATAACGTATAACGTATAACGAATAACGTAATACTTATAACGCATAACGTATATCGTATAACGTATAACGTATAACGTATAACGTATAACGTATAACGTGTAACGCATAACGTATAACGAATAACGTAAAACGTATAACGCATAACGTATATCGTATACCGTATAACGTATAACGTATTACGTATAACGTATAACGTATAACGTATAACGTATAACGCATAACGTATAACGTATAACGTATAACGAATAACGTAATACTTATAACGCATAACGTATAACGTATAACGTATAACGTATAACGTATAACGAATAACGTAAAACGTATAACGCATAACGTATATCGTATACCGTATAACGTATAACGTATAACGTATAACGTATAACGTATAACGCAAAACGAATAACGTATAACGTATAACCTATGACGTATAGCGTATAACGTATAACATATAACGTATATCGTATAACGTATAACGCATAACGTATAACGTATAACGTATAACGAATAACGTAATACTTATAACGCATTACGTATATCGTATAACGTATAACGTATAACGTATAACGTGTAACGTATAACGTATAACGTATAACGTATAACGTATATCGTATTACGTATAACGTATTACGTATAACGTATAACGTATAACGTATAACGTATAACGTATAACGCATAACGTATAACGTATAACGTATAACGTATAACGTATAACGTATAACGTATAACGTATAACGTATTACGTATAACGTATTACGTATAACGTATAACGTATAAAGAATAACGTATAACGCATAACGTATAACGTATAACGTATAACGTATAACGTATAACGTATAACGTATAACGTATAACGTATAACGTATAACGTATAACGTATAACGTATAACGTATAACGTATAACGTATAACGTATAACGTATAACGTATAACGTATAACGTATAAAGAATAACGTATAACGTATACCGTATAACGTATAACGTATAACGTATAACGTATAACGTATAACGTATCACGAATAACGTAAAACGTATAACGCATAACGTATAACGTATAACGTGTAACGAAGAACGTATAACGAATAACGTAAAGCGTATTACGTATTACATATTTCGTATAACGTATAACGTGTATCGTATAACTTATGACGTATAACTTATAACGTATGACGTATATCGTATAACTTGTAACGAAAAACGTATAACGAATAACGTAAAACGTATGACGCATTACATATTACGTATAACGTATAACGTATAACGTATAACGTATAACGTATAACGTATAACGAATAACGTAAAACGTATATCGCATAACGTATAACGTGTAACGTGTAACGAAGAACGTATAACGAATAACGTATAACGTATATCGTATAACGTATAACGTATAACGTATAACGTCTAACGTATAACTTATAACGTATAACGTATAACGTATAACGTATAACGTAGAACGTAGAACGTATAACGTATAACGTATATCGTAAAACGTATAACGTATAACGTATAACGTATAACGTATAACGTATAACGTATAACGAATAACGTAAGACGTATAACGCATAACGTATAACGTATAACGTATAACGTATAACGTATAACGTATAACGTATAACGTATAACGTATAACGAATAACGTATAACGTATAACGTATAACGAATAACGTAAAACGTATAACGCATAACGTATATCGTATACCGTATAACGTATAACGTATAACGTATAACGTATAACGTATAACGCAAAACGAATAACGTATAACGTATAACCTATGACGTATAGCGTATAAGGTATAACATATAACGTATATCGTATAACGTATAACGCATAACGTATAACGTATAACGTATAACGAATAACGTAATACTTATAACGCATAACGTATATCGTATAACGTATAACGTATAACGTATAACGTATAACGTATAACGTGTAACGCATAACGTATAACGAATAACGTAAAACGTATAACGCATAACGTATATCGTATACCGTATAACGTATAACGTATAACGTATAACGTATAACGCATAACGAATAACGAATAACGTATAACGTATAACCTATGACGTATAACGTATAACGTATAACGTATAACGTATAACGTATAGCGTATAACGTATAACGTATAACGAATAACGTAAAACGTATAACGCAAAACGAATAACGTATAACGTATAACGTATAACGTATAGCGTATAACGTATAACGTATAACGTATATCGTATAACGTATAACGTATAACGTATTACGTATAACGTATAACGTATAACGTACAACGTATAATGTATAACGTATAACGTATCACGAATAACGTAAAACGTATAATGTATAACGTATAACGTATAACGTATAACGTATAACGTATAACGTATAACGTATAACGTATAACGAATAACGTAAAACGTATAACGCATAACGTATAACGTGTAACGTGTAACGAAGAACGTATAACGAATAACGTATAACGCATATCGTATAACGTATAACGTATAACGTATAACGTCTAACGTATAACGTATAACGTATAACGTATAACGTATAACGTATAACGTATAACGTATAACGTATAACGTATAACGTATAACGGATAACGTATAACGTATAACGTTTAACGTATAACGTATAACGTATAACGTATAACGTATAACGTATAACCTATGATGTATAACGTATAACGTAAAACGTATAACGTATAACGTATAACGTATAACGTATAACGTATAACGTATAACGTATAACGTATAACGTATAACGTATAACGTATAACGTATAACGTATAACGTATAACGTATAACGTATAACGTATAACGTATAACGTATAACGT
This sequence comes from Ptiloglossa arizonensis, assembly GCF_051014685.1. NCBI lineage: Eukaryota > Metazoa > Arthropoda > Insecta > Hymenoptera > Colletidae > Ptiloglossa > Ptiloglossa arizonensis. Next base: position 12,903 of record NW_027479918.1, read on the forward strand.
ATAACGTATAACGTATAACGTATAACGTATAACGTATAACGTATAACGTATAACGTATAACGTATAACGTATAACGTATAACGTATAACGTATAACGTATAACGTATAACGTATAACGTATAACGTATAACGTATAACGTATAACGTATAACGTATAACGTATAACGTATAACGTATAACGAATAACGTAAAACGTATAACGCATAACGTATAACGTATAACGTGTAACGAAAAACGTATAACGAATGACGTAAAACGTATGACGCATTACATATTACGTATAACGTATAGCGTATAACGTATAACGTATAACGTATAACGTATAACGTATAACGAATAACGTAAAACGTATAACGCATAACGTATAACGTATAACGTGTAACGAAGAACGTATAACGAATAACGTATAACGTATATCGTATAACGTATAACGTATAACGTATAACGTATAACGTATAACGTATAACGTATAACGAATAACGTAATACTTATAACGCATTACGTATATCGTATAACGTATAACGTATAACGTATAACGTGTAACGTATAACGTATAACGTATAACGTATAACGTATAACGTATTACGTATAACGTATTACGTATAACGTATAACGTATAACGTATAACGTATAACGTATAACGCATAACGTATAACGTATAACGTATAACGTATAACGTATAACGTATAACGTATAACGTATAACGTATTACGTATAACGTATTACGTATAACGTATAACGTATAACGTATAACGTATAACGTATTACGTATAACGTATTACGTATAACGTATAACGTATAACGTATAACGTATAACGCATAACGTATAACGTATAACGTGTAACGAAGAACGTATAACGAATAACGTATAACGTATATCGTATAACGTATAACGTATAACGTATAACGTATAACGTATAACGTATAACGTATAACGAATAACGTAATACTTATAACGCATTACGTATATCGTATAACGTATAACGTATAACGTATAACGTGTAACGTATAACGTATAACGTATAACGTATAACGTATAACGTATTACGTATAACGTATTACGTATAACGTATAACGTATAACGTATAACGTATAACGTATAACGCATAACGTATAACGTATAACGTATAACGTATAACGTATAACGTATAACGTATAACGTATAACGTATTACGTATAACGTATTACGTATAACGTATAACGTATAAAGAATAACGTATAACGCATAACGTATAACGTATAACGTATAACGTATAACGTATAACGTATAACGTATAACGTATAACGTATAACGTATAACGTATAACGTATAACGTATAACGAATAACGTAATACTTATAACGCATTACGTATATCGTATAACGTATAACGTATAACGTATAACGTGTAACGTATAACGTATAACGTATAACGTATAACGTATAACGTATTACGTATAACGTATTACGTATAACGTATAACGTATAACGTATAACGTATAACGTATAACGTATAACGTATAACGTATAACGAATAACGTAAAACGTATAACGCATAACGTATAACGTGTAACGTGTAACGAAGAACGTATAACGAATAACGTATAACGCATATCGTATAACGTATAACGTATAACGTATAACGTCTAACGTATAACGTATAACGTATAACGTATAACGTATAACGTATAACGTATAACGTATAACGTATAACGTATAACGTATAACGTATAACGTATAACGTATAACGTATAACGGATAACGTATAACGTATAACGTATAACGTATAACGTATAACGTATAACGTGTAACGTATAACGTATAACGAATAACGTAAAACGTATAACGCATAACGTATAACGTATAACGTGTAACGAAAAACGTATAACGAATGACGTAAAACGTATGACGCATTACATATTACGTATAACGTATAGCGTATAACGTATAACGTATAACGTATAACGTATAACGTATAACGAATAACGTAAAACGTATAACGCATAACGTATAACGTATAACGTGTAACGAAGAACGTATAACGAATAACGTATAACGTATATCGTATAACGTATAACGTATAACGTATAACGTATAACGTATAACGTATAACGTATAACGAATAACGTAATACTTATAACGCATTACGTATATCGTATAACGTATAACGTATAACGTATAACGTGTAACGTATAACGTATAACGTATAACGTATAACGTATAACGTATTACGTATAACGTATTACGTATAACGTATAACGTATAACGTATAACGTATAACGTATAACGCATAACGTATAACGTATAACGTATAACGTATAACGTATAACGTATAACGTATAACGTATAACGTATTACGTATAACGTATTACGTATAACGTATAACGTATAAAGAATAACGTATAACGCATAACGTATAACGTATAACGTATAACGTATAACGTATAACGTATAACGTATAACGTATAACGTATAACGTATAACGTATAACGTATAACGTATAACGAATAACGTAATACTTATAACGCATTACGTATATCGTATAACGTATAACGTATAACGTATAACGTGTAACGTATAACGTATAACGTATAACGTATAACGTATAACGTATTACGTATAACGTATTACGTATAACGTATAACGTATAACGTATAACGTATAACGTATAACGTATAACGTATAACGTATAACGAATAACGTAAAACGTATAACGCATAACGTATAACGTGTAACGTGTAACGAAGAACGTATAACGAATAACGTATAACGCATATCGTATAACGTATAACGTATAACGTATAACGTCTAACGTATAACGTATAACGTATAACGTATAACGTATAACGTATAACGTATAACGTATAACGTATAACGTATAACGTATAACGTATAACGTATAACGTATAACGTATAACGGATAACGTATAACGTATAACGTATAACGTATAACGTATAACGTATAACGTATAACGTATAACGTATAACGTATAACGTATAACCTATGATGTATAACGTATAACGTAAAACGTATAACGTATAACGTATAACGTATAACGTATAACGTATAACGTATAACGTATAACGTATAACGTATAACGTATAACGTATAACGTATAACGTATAACGTATAACGTATAACGTATAACGTATAACGTATAACGTATAACGTATAACGTATAACGTATAACGTATAACGTATAACGTATAACGTATAACGTATAACGTATAACGTATAACGTATAACGTATAACGTATAACGTATAACGTATAACGTATAACGTATAACGTATAACGTATAACGTATAACGTATAACGTATAACGAATAACGTAAAACGTATAACGCATAACGTATAACGTATAACGTGTAACGAAAAACGTATAACGAATGACGTAAAACGTATGACGCATTACATATTACGTATAACGTATAACGTATAACGTATAACGTATAACGTATAACGTATAACGTATAACGTATAACGAATAACGTAAAACGTATAACGCATAACGTATAACGTATAACGTGTAACGAAGAACGTATAACGAATAACGTATAACGTATATCGTATAACGTATAACGTATAACGTATAACGTATAACGTATAACGTATAACGTATAACGAATAACGTAATACTTATAACGCATTACGTATATCGTATAACGTATAACGTATAACGTATAACGTGTAACGTATAACGTATAACGTATAACGTATAACGTATAACGTATTACGTATAACGTATTACGTATAACGTATAACGTATAACGTATAACGTATAACGTATAACGCATAACGTATAACGTATAACGTATAACGTATAACGTATAACGTATAACGTATAACGTATAACGTATTACGTATAACGTATTACGTATAACGTATAACGTATAAAGAATAACGTATAACGCATAACGTATAACGTATAACGTATAACGTATAACGTATAACGTATAACGTATAACGTATAACGTATAACGTATAACGTATAACGTATAACGTATAACGTATAACGTATAACGTATAACGTATAACGTATAACGTATAACGTATAAAGAATAACGTATAACGTATACCGTATAACGTATAACGTATAACGTATAACGTATAACGTATAACGTATCACGAATAACGTAAAACGTATAACGCATAACGTATAACGTATAACGTGTAACGAAGAACGTATAACGAATAACGTAAAGCGTATTACGTATTACATATTTCGTATAACGTATAACGTGTATCGTATAACTTATGACGTATAACTTATAACGTATGACGTATATCGTATAACTTGTAACGAAAAACGTATAACGAATAACGTAAAACGTATGACGCATTACATATTACGTATAACGTATAACGTATAACGTATAACGTATAACGAATAACGTAATACTTATAACGCATTACGTATATCGTATAACGTATAACGTATAACGTATAACGTGTAACGTATAACGTATAACGTATAACGTATAACGTATAACGTATTACGTATAACGTATTACGTATAACGTATAACGTATAACGTATAACGTATAACGTATAACGTATAACGTATAACGTATAACGTATAACGTATAACGTATAACGTATAACGTATAACGTATAACGTATAACGTATAACGTATAACGAATAACGTAAAACGTATAACGCATAACGTATAACGTATAACGTGTAACGAAAAACGTATAACGAATGACGTAAAACGTATGACGCATTACATATTACGTATAACGTATAACGTATAACGCATAACGTATAACGTATAACGTATAACGAATAACGTAATACTTATAACGCATAACGTATAACGTATAACGTATAACGTATAACGTATAACGAATAACGTAAAACGTATAACGCATAACGTATATCGTATACCGTATAACGTATAACGTATAACGTATAACGTATAACGTACAACGCAAAACGAATAACGTATAACGTATAACCTATGACGTATAGCGTATAACGTATAACATATAACGTATATCGTATAACGTATAACGCATAACGTATAACGTATAACGTATAACGAATAACGTAATACTTATAACGCATTACGTATATCGTATAACGTATAACGTATAACGTATAACGTATATCGTATAACTTGTAACGAAAAACGTATAACGAATAACGTAAAACGTATGACGCATTACATATTACGTATAACGTATAACGTATAACGTATAACGTATAACGAATAACGTAATACTTATAACGCATTACGTATATCGTATAACGTATAACGTATAACGTATAACGTGTAACGTATAACGTATAACGTATAACGTATAACGTATAACGTATTACGTATAACGTATTACGTATAACGTATAACGTATAACGTATAACGTATAACGTATAACGTATAACGTATAACGTATAACGTATAACGTATAACGTATAACGTATAACGTATAACGTATAACGTATAACGTATAACGTATAACGAATAACGTAAAACGTATAACGCATAACGTATAACGTATAACGTGTAACGAAAAACGTATAACGAATGACGTAAAACGTATGACGCATTACATATTACGTATAACGTATAACGTATAACGCATAACGTATAACGTATAACGTATAACGAATAACGTAATACTTATAACGCATAACGTATAACGTATAACGTATAACGTATAACGTATAACGAATAACGTAAAACGTATAACGCATAACGTATATCGTATACCGTATAACGTATAACGTATAACGTATAACGTATAACGTACAACGCAAAACGAATAACGTATAACGTATAACCTATGACGTATAGCGTATAACGTATAACATATAACGTATATCGTATAACGTATAACGCATAACGTATAACGTATAACGTATAACGAATAACGTAATACTTATAACGCATTACGTATATCGTATAACGTATAACGTATAACGTATAACGTGTAACGTATAACGTATAGCGTATAACGTATAACGTATAACGTATTACGTATAACGTATTACGTATAACGTATAACGTATAACGTATAACGTATAACGTATAACGCATAACGTATAACGTATAACGTATAACGTATAACGTATAACGTATAACGTATAACGTATAACGTATTACGTATAACGTATTACGTATAACGTATAACGTATAAAGAATAACGTATAACGCATAACGTATAACGTATAACGTATAACGTATAACGTATAACGTATAACGTATAACGTATAACGTATAACGTATAACGTATAACGTATAACGTATAACGTATAACGTATAACGTATAACGTATAACGTATAAAGAATAACGTATAACGTATACCGTATAACGTATAACGTATAACGTATAACGTATAACGTATAACGTATCACGAATAACGTAAAACGTATAACGCATAACGTATAACGTATAACGTGTAACGAAGAACGTATAACGAATAACGTAAAGCGTATTACGTATTACATATTTCGTATAACGTATAACGTGTATCGTATAACTTATGACGTATAACTTATAACGTATGACGTATATCGTATAACTTGTAACGAAAAACGTATAACGAATAACGTAAAACGTATGACGCATTACATATTACGTATAACGTATAACGTATAACGTATAACGTATAACGTATAACGTATAACGAATAACGTAAAACGTATAACGCATAACGTATAACGTGTAACGTGTAACGAAGAACGTATAACGAATAACGTATAACGTATATCGTATAACGTATAACGTATAACGTATAACGTCTAACGTATAACTTATAACGTATAACGTATAACGTATAACGTATAACGTAGAACGTAGAACGTATAACGTATAACGTATATCGTAAAACGTATAACGTATAACGTATAACGTATAACGTATAACGTATAACGTATAACGAATAACGTAAGACGTATAACGCATAACGTATAACGTATAACGTATAACGTATAACGTATAACGTATAACGTATAACGTATAACGTATAACGAATAACGTATAACGTATAACGTATAACGAATAACGTAAAACGTATAACGCATAACGTATATCGTATACCGTATAACGTATAACGTATAACGTATAACGTATAACGTATAACGCAAAACGAATAACGTATAACGTATAACCTATGACGTATAGCGTATAACGTATAACATATAACGTATATCGTATAACGTATAACGCATAACGTATAACGTATAACGTATAACGAATAACGTAATACTTATAACGCATAACGTATATCGTATAACGTATAACGTATAACGTATAACGTATAACGTATAACGTGTAACGCATAACGTATAACGAATAACGTAAAACGTATAACGCATAACGTATATCGTATACCGTATAACGTATAACGTATAACGTATAACGTATAACGCATAACGAATAACGAATAACGTATAACGTATAACCTATGACGTATAACGTATAACGTATAACGTATAACGTATAACGTATAGCGTATAACGTATAACGTATAACGAATAACGTAAAACGTATAACGCAAAACGAATAACGTATAACGTATAACGTATAACGTATAGCGTATAACGTATAACGTATAACGTATATCGTATAACGTATAACGTATAACGTATTACGTATAACGTATAACGTATAACGTATAACGTACAACGTATAATGTATAACGTATAACGTATCACGAATAACGTAAAACGTATAATGTATAACGTATAACGTATAACGTATAACGTATAACGTATAACGTATAACGTATAACGTATAACGAATAACGTAAAACGTATAACGCATAACGTATAACGTGTAACGTGTAACGAAGAACGTATAACGAATAACGTATAACGCATATCGTATAACGTATAACGTATAACGTATAACGTCTAACGTATAACGTATAACGTATAACGTATAACGTATAACGTATAACGTATAACGTATAACGTATAACGTATAACGTATAACGTATAACGTATAACGTATAACGGATAACGTATAACGTATAACGTATAACGTATAACGTATAACGTATAACGTATAACGTATAACGTATAACGTATAACGTATAACCTATGATGTATAACGTATAACGTAAAACGTATAACGTATAACGTATAACGTATAACGTATAACGTATAACGTATAACGTATAACGTATAACGTATAACGTATAACGTATAACGTATAACGTATAACGTATAACGTATAACGTATAACGTATAACGTATAACGTATAACGTATAACGTATAACGTATAACGTATAACGTATAACGTATAACGTATAACGTATAACGTATAACGTATAACGTATAACGTATAACGTATAACGTATAACGTATAACGTATAACGTATAACGTATAACGTATAACGTATAACGAATAACGTAAAACGTATAACGCATAACGTATAACGTATAACGTGTAACGAAAAACGTATAACGAATGACGTAAAACGTATGACGCATTACATATTACGTATAACGTATAACGTATAACGTATAACGTATAACGTATAACGTATAACGTATAACGAATAACGTAAAACGTATAACGCATAACGTATAACGTATAACGTGTAACGAAGAACGTATAACGAATAACGTATAACGTATATCGTATAACGTATAACGTATAACGTATAACGTATAACGTATAACGTATAACGTATAACGAATAACGTAATACTTATAACGCATTACGTATATCGTATAACGTATAACGTATAACGTATAACGTGTAACGTATAACGTATAACGTATAACGTATAACGTATAACGTATTACGTATAACGTATTACGTATAACGTATAACGTATAACGTATAACGTATAACGTATAACGCATAACGTATAACGTATAACGTATAACGTATAACGTATAACGTATAACGTATAACGTATAACGTATTACGTATAACGTATTACGTATAACGTATAACGTATAAAGAATAACGTATAACGCATAACGTATAACGTATAACGTATAACGTATAACGTATAACGTATAACGTATAACGTATATCGTATAACGTATAACGTATAACGTATAACGTCTAACGTATAACTTATAACGTATAACGTATAACGTATAACGTATAACGTAGAACGTAGAACGTATAACGTATAACGTATATCGTAAAACGTATAACGTATAACGTATAACGTATAACGTATAACGTATAACGTATAACGAATAACGTAAGACGTATAACGCATAACGTATAACGTATAACGTATAACGTATAACGTATAACGTATAACGTATAACGTATAACGTATAACGAATAACGTATAACGTATAACGTATAACGAATAACGTAAAACGTATAACGCATAACGTATATCGTATACCGTATAACGTATAACGTATAACGTATAACGTATAACGTATAACGCAAAACGAATAACGTATAACGTATAACCTATGACGTATAGCGTATAACGTATAACATATAACGTATATCGTATAACGTATAACGCATAACGTATAACGTATAACGTATAACGAATAACGTAATACTTATAACGCATAACGTATATCGTATAACGTATAACGTATAACGTATAACGTATAACGTATAACGTGTAACGCATAACGTATAACGAATAACGTAAAACGTATAACGCATAACGTATATCGTATACCGTATAACGTATAACGTATAACGTATAACGTATAACGCATAACGAATAACGAATAACGTATAACGTATAACCTATGACGTATAACGTATAACGTATAACGTATAACGTATAACGTATAGCGTATAACGTATAACGTATAACGAATAACGTAAAACGTATAACGCAAAACGAATAACGTATAACGTATAACGTATAACGTATAGCGTATAACGTATAACGTATAACGTATATCGTATAACGTATAACGTATAACGTATTACGTATAACGTATAACGTATAACGTATAACGTATAACGTATAACGTATAACGTATAACGAATAACGTAAAACGTATAACGCATAACGTATAACGTGTAACGTGTAACGAAGAACGTATAACGAATAACGTATAACGCATATCGTATAACGTATAACGTATAACGTATAACGTCTAACGTATAACGTATAACGTATAACGTATAACGTATAACGTATAACGTATAACGTATAACGTATAACGTATAACGTATAACGTATAACGTATAACGTCTAACGTATAACGTATAACGTATAACGTATAACGTATAACGTATAACGTATAACGTATAACGTATAACGTATAACGTATAACGTATAACGTATAACGTATAACGGATAACGTATAACGTATAACGTATAACGTATAACGTATAACGTATAACGTATAACGTATAACGTATAACGTATAACGTATAACCTATGATGTATAACGTATAACGTAAAACGTATAACGTATAACGTATAACGTATAACGTATAACGTATAACGTATAACGTATAACGTATAACGTATAACGTATAACGTATAACGTATAACGTATAACGTATAACGTATAACGTATAACGTATAACGTATAACGTATAACGTATAACGTATAACGTATAACGTATAACGTATAACGTATAACGTATAACGTATAACGTATAACGTATAACGTATAACGTATAACGTATAACGTATAACGTATAACGTATAACGTATAACGTATAACGTATAACGTATAACGAATAACGTAAAACGTATAACGCATAACGTATAACGTATAACGTGTAACGAAAAACGTATAACGAATGACGTAAAACGTATGACGCATTACATATTACGTATAACGTATAACGTATAACGTATAACGTATAACGTATAACGTATAACGTATAACGAATAACGTAAAACGTATAACGCATAACGTATAACGTATAACGTGTAACGAAGAACGTATAACGAATAACGTATAACGTATATCGTATAACGTATAACGTATAACGTATAACGTATAACGTATAACGTATAACGTATAACGAATAACGTAATACTTATAACGCATTACGTATATCGTATAACGTATAACGTATAACGTATAACGTGTAACGTATAACGTATAACGTATAACGTATAACGTATAACGTATTACGTATAACGTATTACGTATAACGTATAACGTATAACGTATAACGTATAACGTATAACGCATAACGTATAACGTATAACGTATAACGTATAACGTATAACGTATAACGTATAACGTATAACGTATTACGTATAACGTATTACGTATAACGTATGACGTATAAAGAATAACGTATAACGCATAACGTATAACGTATAACGTATAACGTATAACGTATAACGTATAACGTATAACGTATAACGTATAACGTATAACGTATAACGTATAACGTATAACGTATAACGTATAACGTATAACGTATAACGTATAACGTATAAAGAATAACGTATAACGTATACCGTATAACGTATAACGTATAACGTATAACGTATAACGTATAACGTATCACGAATAACGTAAAACGTATAACGCATAACGTATAACGTATAACGTGTAACGAAGAACGTATAACGAATAACGTAAAGCGTATTACGTATTACATATTTCGTATAACGTATAACGTGTATCGTATAACTTATGACGTATAACTTATAACGTATGACGTATATCGTATAACTTGTAACGAAAAACGTATAACGAATAACGTAAAACGTATGACGCATTACATATTACGTATAACGTATAACGTATAACGTATAACGTATAACGTATAACGTATAACGAATAACGTAAAACGTATAACGCATAACGTATAACGTGTAACGTGTAACGAAGAACGTATAACGAATAACGTATAACGTATATCGTATAACGTATAACGTATAACGTATAACGTCTAACGTATAACTTATAACGTATAACGTATAACGTATAACGTATAACGTAGAACGTAGAACGTATAACGTATAACGTATATCGTAAAACGTATAACGTATAACGTATAACGTATAACGTATAACGTATAACGTATAACGAATAACGTAAGACGTATAACGCATAACGTATAACGTATAACGTATAACGTATAACGTATAACGTATAACGTATAACGTATAACGCAAAACGAATAACGTATAACGTATAACCTATGACGTATAGCGTATAACGTATAACATATAACGTATATCGTATAACGTATAACGTATAACGAATAACGTAATACTTATAACGCATAACGTATATCGTATAACGTATAACGTATAACGTATAACGTATAACGTATAACGTGTAACGAATAACGTAAAACGTATAACGCATAACGTATAACGTATAACGTGTAACGAAAAACGTATAACGAATGACGTAAAACGTATAACGCAAAACGAATAACGTATAACGTATAACCTATGACGTATAGCGTATAACGTATAACATATAACGTATATCGTATAACGTATAACGCATAACGTATAACGTATAACGTATAACGAATAACGTAATACTTATAACGCATAACGTATATCGTATAACGTATAACGTATAACGTATAACGTATAACGTATAACGTGTAACGAATAACGTAAAACGTATAACGCATAACGTATAACGTATAACGTGTAACGAAAAACGTATAACGAATGACGTAAAACGTATGACGCATTACATATTACGTATAACGTATAACGTATAACGTATAACGTATAACGTATAACGTATAACGTATAACGAATAACGTAAAACGTATAACGCATAACGTATAACGTATAACGTGTAACGAAGAACGTATAACGAATAACGTATAACGTATATCGTATAACGTATAACGTATAACGTATAACGTATAACGTATAACGTATAACGTATAACGTATAACGTATAACGTATAACCTATGATGTATAACGTATAACGTAAAACGTATAACGTATAACGTATAACGTATAACGTATAACGTATAACGTATAACGTATAACGTATAACGTATAACGTATAACGTATAACGTATAACGTATAACGTATAACGTATAACGTATAACGTATAACGTATAACGTATAACGTATAACGTATAACGTATAACGTATAACGTATAACGTATAACCTATAACGTATAACGTATAACGTATAACGTATAACGTATAACGTATAACGTATAACGTATAACGTATCACGAATAACGTAAAACGTATAACGCATAACGTATAACGTATAACGTGTAACGAAAAACGTATAACGAATGACGTAAAACGTATGACGCATTACATATTACGTATAACGTATAACGTATAACGTATAACGTATAACGTATAACGTATAACGTATAACGTATAACGAATAACGTAAAACGTATAACGCATAACGTATAACGTATAACGTGTAACGAAGAACGTATAACGAATAACGTATAACGTATATCGTATAACGTATAACGTATAACGTATAACGTATAACGTATAACGTATAACGTATAACGTATAACGTATAACGTATAACGTTTAACGTATAACGTATAACGTATAACGTATAACGTATAACGTATAACGTATAACGTATAACGTATAACGTATAACGTATAACGTATAACGTATAACGTATAACGTATAACGTATAACGAATAACGTAAAACTTATAACGCATAACGTATATCGTGTAACGTATAACGTATAACGTATAACGTATAACGTATAACGTATAACGTATAACGCATAACGAATAACGTATAACGTATAACCTATGACGTATAACGTATAACGTATAACGTATAACGTATAACGTATAACGTATAACGAATAACGTAAGACGTATAACGCATAACGTATAACGTATAACGTATAACGTATAACGTATAACGTATAACGTATAACGTATAACGTATAACGTATAACGTATAACGTATAACGTATAACGTATAACGTATAACGTATAACGTATAACGTATAACGTTTAACGTATAACGTATAACGTATAACGTATAACGTATAACGTATAACGTATAACGTATAACGTATAACGTATAACGTATAACGTATAACGTATAACGTATAACGTATAACGTATAACGAATAACGTAAAACTTATAACGCATAACGTATATCGTATAACGTATAACGTATAACGTATAACGTATAACGTATAACGTATAACGCATAACGAATAACGTATAACGTATAACCTATGACGTATAACGTATAACGTATAACGTATAACGTATAACGTATAACGAATAACGTAAGACGTATAACGCATAACGTATAACGTATAACGTATAACGTATAACGTATAACGTATAACGTATAACGTATAACGTATAACGTATAACGAATAACGTAATACTTATAACGCGTAACGTATATCGTATAACGTATAACGTATAACGTATAACGTATAACGTATAACGTATAACGCATAACGAATAACGAATAACGTATAACGTATAACCTATGACGTATAACGTATAACGTATAACGTATAACGTATAACGAATAACGTAAAACGAATAACGCATAACGTATAACGTGTAACGTGTAACGAAGAATGTATAACGAATAACGTATAACGTATATCGTATAACGTATAACGTATAACGTATAACGTATAACGTATAACGTATAACGTATAACGTATAACGTATAACGTATAACGTATAACGTATAACGTATAACGTACAACGTATAACGTATAACGTATAACGTATAACGTATAACGTGTAACGTATAACGAATAACGTAAAACGTATAACGCATAACGTATAACGTATAACGTGTAACGAAAAACGTATAACGAATGACGTAAAACGTATGACGCATTACATATTACGTATAACGTATAACGTATAACGTATAACGTATAACGTATAACGTATATAGTATAACGAATAACGTAAAACGTAGAACGCATAACGTATAACGTATAACGTGTAACGAAGAACGTATAACGAATAACGTATAACGTATATCGTATAACGTATAACGTATAACGTATAACGTATAACGTATAACGTATAACGTATAACGTATAACGTATAACCTATGATGTATAACGTATAACGTAAAACGTATAACGTATAACGTATAACGTATAACGTATAACGTATAACGTATAACGTATAACGTATAACGTATAACGTATAACGTATAACGTATAACGTATAACGTATAACGTATAACGTATAACGTATAACGTATAACGTATAACGTATAACGTATAACGTATAACGTATAACGTATAACGTATAACGTATAACGTATAACCTATAACGTATAACGTATAACGTATAACGTATAACGTATAACGTATAACGTATAACGTATAACGTATAACGTATCACGAATAACGTAAAACGTATAACGCATAACGTATAACGTATAACGTGTAACGAAAAACGTATAACGAATGACGTAAAACGTATGACGCATTACATATTACGTATAACGTATAACGTATAACGTATAACGTATAACGTATAACGTATAACGTATAACGAATAACGTAAAACGTATAACGCATAACGTATAACGTATAACGTGTAACGAAGAACGTATAACGAATAACGTATAACGTATATCGTATAACGTATAACGTATAACGTATAACGTATAACGTATAACGTATAACGTATAACGTATAACGTATAACGTATAACGTATAACGTATAACGTATAACGTATAACGTATAACGTATAACGTATAACGTATAACGTATAACGTATAACGTATAACGTATAACGTATAACGTATAACGTATAACGTATAACGTATAACGTATAACGTATAACGTATAACGTATAACGTATAACGAATAACATAAAACTTATAACGCATAACGTATATCGTATAACGTATAACGTATAACGTATAACGTATAACGTATAACGTATAACGTATAACGAATAACGTAAAACGTATAACGCATAACGTTTAACGTATAACGTATAACATATAACGTATAACGTATAACGTATAACGTATAACGTATAACGTATAACGTATAACGTATAACGTATAACGTATAACGTATAACGTATAACGTATAACGTATAACGTATAACGTATAACGTATAACGTATAACGTATAACGTATAACGTATAACGTATAAAGAATAACGTATAACGTATACCGTATAACGTATAACGTATAACGTATAACGTATAACGTATAACGTATAACGTATCACGAATAACGTAAAACGTATAACGCATAACGTATAACGTATAACGTGTAACGAAGAACGTATAACGAATAACGTAAAGCGTATTACGTATTACATATTTCGTATAACGTATAACGTGTATCGTATAACTTATGACGTATAACTTATAACGTATGACGTATATCGTATAACTTGTAACGAAAAACGTATAACGAATAACGTAAAACGTATGACGCATTACATATTACGTATAACGTATAACGTATAACGTATAACGTATAACGTATAACGTATAACGTATAACGAATAACGTAAAACGTATAACGCATAACGTATAACGTGTAACGTGTAACGAAGAATGTATAACGAATAACGTATAACGTATATCGTATAACGTATAACGTATAACGTATAACGTATAACGTATAACGTATAACGTATAACGTATAACGTATAACTAATAACGTAAAACGTATAACGCATAACGTATAACGTATAACGTGTAACGAAGAACGTATAACGAATAACGTATAACGTATATCGTATAACGTATAACGTATAACGTATAACGTATAACGTATAACGTATAACGTATAACGTATAACGTATAACGTATAACGTATAACGTATAACGTATAACGTATAACGTATAACGTATAACGTATAACGTATAACGTATAACGTATAACGTATAACGTATAACGAATAACGTAAAACTTATAACGCATAACGTATATCGTATAACGTATAACGTATAACGTATAACGTATAACGTATAACGTATAACGCATAACGAATAACGTATAACGTATAACCTATGACGTATAACGTATAACGTATAACGTATAACGTATAACGTGTAACGAATAACGTAAGACGTATAACGCATAACGTATAACGTATAACGTATAACGTATAACGTATAACGTATAACGTATAACGAATAACGTATAACGTATAACGTATAACGAATAACGTAAAATGTATAACGCATAACGTATATCGTATACCGTATAACGTATAACGTATAACGTATAACGTATAACGTATAACGCAAAACGAATAACGTATAACGTATAACCTATGACGTATAGCGTATAGCGTATAACATATAACGTATATCGTATAACGTATAACGTATAACGTATTACGTATCACGTATAACGTACAACGTATAACGTATAACGTATAACGTATCACGAATAACGTAAAACGTATAACGTATAACGTATAACGTATAACGTATAACGTATAACGTATAACGTATAACGTATAACGTATAACGTATAACGTATAACGTATAACGTATAACGTATAACGTATAACGTATAACGTATAACGTATAACGTATAACGTATAACGAATAACGTAATACTTATAACGCGTAACGTATATCGTATAACGTATAACGTATAACGAATAACGAATAACGTATAACGTATAACCTATGACGTATAACGTATAACGTATAACGTATAACGTATAACGTATAACGTATAACGTATAACGTATAACGAATAACGTAAAACGTATAACGCATAACGTTTAACGCATAACGTATAACGTATAACGTATAACGTATAACGTATAACGTATAACGTATAACGTATAACGTATAACGTATAACGTATAACGTATAACGTATAACGTATAACGTATAACGTATAACGTATAACGTATAACGTATAACGTATAACGTATAACGTATAACGTATAACGTATAACGTATAACGTATAACGTATAACGTATAACGTATAACGTATAACGTATAACGTATAACGTATAATGTATAACGTATAACGCATAACGTATAACGTATAACGTGTAACGAAAAACGTATAACGAATAACGTAAAACGTATGACGCATTACATATTACATATAGCGTATAACGTATAACGTATAACGTATAACCTATAACGTATAACGTATAACGTATAACGTATAACGTATCACGAATAACGTAAAACGTATAACGCATAACGTATAACGCATAACGTGTAACGAAAAACGCATAACGAATAACGTATAACGTATAACCTATGACGTATAGCGTATAACGTATAACATATATCGTATATCGTATAACGTATAACGAATAACGTATTACGTATAACGTATAACGTACAACGTATAACGTATAACGTATAACGTATAACGTATCACGAATAACGTAAAACGTATAACGTATAACGTATAACGAATAACGTATAACGTATAACGTAAAACGTATAACGTATAACGTATAACGTATAACGTATAACGTATAACGTATAACGTATAACGTATAACGTATAACGTATAACGTATAACGAATAACGTAAAACTTATAACGCATAACGTATATCGTATAACGTATAACGTATAACGTATAACGTATAACGTATAACGTATAACGTATAACGCATAACGAATAACGTATAACGTATAACCTATGACGTATAACGTATAACGTATAACGTATAACGTATAACGTATAACGCATAACGAATAACGTATAACGTATAACCTATGACGTATAACGTATAACGTATAACGTATAACGTATAACGTATAACGTATAACGTATAACGTATAACGTATAACGTATAACGTATAACGTATAACGTATAACGTATAACGTATAACGTATAACGCATAACGTATAACGTATAACGTATAACGTATAACGTATAACGTATAACGTATAACGTATAACGTATAACGTATAACGTATAACGTATAACGTATAACGTATAACGTATAAAGAATAACGTATACCGTATAACGTATAACGTATAACGTATAACGTATAACGTATAACGTATAACGTATAACGTAAAACGTATAACGTTTAACGTGTAACGAAGAACGTATAACGAATAACGTAAAACGTATGACGCTTTACCTATAGCGTATAACGTATAACGTAAAACGTATAACGTATAACGTATAGCGAATAACGTAAAACGTATAACGCATAACGTATAACGTATAACGTGTAACGAAGAACGTATATCGAATAACGTATAACGTATATCGTATAACGTATAAAGTAGAACGTATAACGTATGACGTATAACGTATAACGTAGAACGTATAACGTATAACGTATAACGTATAACGTATAACGTATAACGTATAACGAATAACGTAAAACTTATAACGCATAACGTATATCGTATAACGTATAACGTATAACGTATAACGTATAACGTATAACGTATAACGCATAACGAATAACGTATAACGTATAACGTATAACGTATAACGTATAACGTATAACGTATAACGTATAACGTATAACGAATAACGTAAAACGTATAACGCATAACGTATAACGTATAACGTATAACGTATAACGTATAACGTATAACGCATAACGTATAACGTATAACGTATAACGTATAACGTATAACGTATAACGTATAACGTATAACGTAAAACGTATAACGTATAACGTATAACGTATAACGTATAACGCATAACGTATAACGTATAACGAATAACGTATAACGTATAACGTATAACGTATAACGTATAACGTATAACGTATAACGTATAACGTATAACGTATAACGTATAACGTATAACGTATAACGTATAACGTATAACGTATAACGTATAACGTATAACGTATAACGTATAACGTATAACGAATAACGTAAAACGTATAATGCATAACGTATAACGTATAACCTGTAACGAAAAACGTATAACGAATGACGTAAAACGTATGACGCATTACATATTACGTATAACGTATAACGTATAACGCATAACGTATAACGTATAACGTATAACGAATAACGTAATACTTATAACGCATAACGTATAACGTATAACGTATAACGTATAACGTATAACGAATAACGTAAAACGTATAACGCATAACGTATATCGTATACCGTATAACGTATAACGTATAACGTATAACGTATAACGTATAACGCAAAACGAATAACGTATAACGTATAACCTATGACGTATAGCGTATAACGTATAACATATAACGTATATCGTATAACGTATAACGCATAACGTATAACGTATAACGTATAACGAATAACGTAATACTTATAACGCATTACGTATATCGTATAACGTATAACGTATAACGTATAACGTGTAACGTATAACGTATAACGTATAACGTATAACGTATAACGTATTACGTATAACGTATTACGTATAACGTATAACGTATAACGTATAACGTATAACGTATAACGCATAACGTATAACGTATAACGTATAACGTATAACGTATAACGTATAACGTATAACGTATAACGTATTACGTATAACGTATTACGTATAACGTATAACGTATAAAGAATAACGTATAACGCATAACGTATAACGTATAACGTATAACGTATAACGTATAACGTATAACGTATAACGTATAACGTATAACGTATAACGTATAACGTATAACGTATAACGTATAACGTATAACGTATAACGTATAACGTATAACGTATAACGTATAAAGAATAACGTATAACGTATACCGTATAACGTATAACGTATAACGTATAACGTATAACGTATAACGTATCACGAATAACGTAAAACGTATAACGCATAACGTATAACGTATAACGTGTAACGAAGAACGTATAACGAATAACGTAAAGCGTATTACGTATTACATATTTCGTATAACGTATAACGTGTATCGTATAACTTATGACGTATAACTTATAACGTATGACGTATATCGTATAACTTGTAACGAAAAACGTATAACGAATAACGTAAAACGTATGACGCATTACATATTACGTATAACGTATAACGTATAACGTATAACGTATAACGTATAACGTATAACGAATAACGTAAAACGTATAACGCATAACGTATAACGTGTAACGTGTAACGAAGAACGTATAACGAATAACGTATAACGTATATCGTATAACGTATAACGTATAACGTATAACGTCTAACGTATAACTTATAACGTATAACGTATAACGTATAACGTATAACGTAGAACGTAGAACGTATAACGTATAACGTATATCGTAAAACGTATAACGTATAACGTATAACGTATAACGTATAACGTATAACGTATAACGAATAACGTAAGACGTATAACGCATAACGTATAACGTATAACGTATAACGTATAACGTATAACGTATAACGTATAACGTATAACGTATAACGAATAACGTATAACGTATAACGTATAACGAATAACGTAAAACGTATAACGCATAACGTATATCGTATACCGTATAACGTATAACGTATAACGTATAACGTATAACGTATAACGCAAAACGAATAACGTATAACGTATAACCTATGACGTATAGCGTATAACGTATAACATATAACGTATATCGTATAACGTATAACGCATAACGTATAACGTATAACGTATAACGAATAACGTAATACTTATAACGCATAACGTATATCGTATAACGTATAACGTATAACGTATAACGTATAACGTATAACGTGTAACGCATAACGTATAACGAATAACGTAAAACGTATAACGCATAACGTATATCGTATACCGTATAACGTATAACGTATAACGTATAACGTATAACGCATAACGAATAACGAATAACGTATAACGTATAACCTATGACGTATAACGTATAACGTATAACGTATAACGTATAACGTATAGCGTATAACGTATAACGTATAACGAATAACGTAAAACGTATAACGCAAAACGAATAACGTATAACGTATAACGTATAACGTATAGCGTATAACGTATAACGTATAACGTATATCGTATAACGTATAACGTATAACGTATTACGTATAACGTATAACGTATAACGTACAACGTATAATGTATAACGTATAACGTATCACGAATAACGTAAAACGTATAATGTATAACGTATAACGTATAACGTATAACGTATAACGTATAACGTATAACGTATAACGTATAACGAATAACGTAAAACGTATAACGCATAACGTATAACGTGTAACGTGTAACGAAGAACGTATAACGAATAACGTATAACGCATATCGTATAACGTATAACGTATAACGTATAACGTCTAACGTATAACGTATAACGTATAACGTATAACGTATAACGTATAACGTATAACGTATAACGTATAACGTATAACGTATAACGTATAACGTATAACGTATAACGGATAACTTATAACGTATAACGTATAACGTATAACGTATAACGTATAACGTATAACGTATAACGTATAACGTATAACGTATAACCTATGATGTATAACGTATAACGTAAAACGTATAACGTATAACGTATAACGTATAACGTATAACGTATAACGTATAACGTATAACGTATAACGTATAACGTATAACGTATAACGTATAACGTATAACGTATAACGTATAACGTATAACGTATAACGTATAACGTATAACGTATAACGTATAACGTATAACGTATAACGTATAACGTATAACGTATAACGTATAACGTATAACGTATAACGTATAACGTATAACGTATAACGTATAACGTATAACGTATAACGTATAACGTATAACGTATAACGAATAACGTAAAACGTATAACGCATAACGTATAACGTATAACGTGTAACGAAAAACGTATAACGAATGACGTAAAACGTATGACGCATTACATATTACGTATAACGTATAACGTATAACGTATAACGTATAACGTATAACGTATAACGTATAACGAATAACGTAAAACGTATAACGCATAACGTATAACGTATAACGTGTAACGAAGAACGTATAACGAATAACGTATAACGTATATCGTATAACGTATAACGTATAACGTATAACGTATAACGTATAACGTATAACGTATAACGAATAACGTAATACTTATAACGCATTACGTATATCGTATAACGTATAACGTATAACGTATAACGTGTAACGTATAACGTATAACGTATAACGTATAACGTATAACGTATAACGAATAACGTAAAACGTATAACGCATAACGTATAACGTATAACGTATAACGTATAACGTATAACGTATAACGCATAACGTATAACGTATAACGTATAACGTATAACGTATAACGTATAACGTATAACGTATAACGTATAACGTAAAACGTATAACGTATAACGTATAACGTATAACGTATAACGCATAACGTATAACGTATAACGAATAACGTATAACGTATAACGTATAACGTATAACGTATAACGTATAACGTATAACGTATAACGTATAACGTATAACGTATAACGTATAACGTATAACGTATAACGTATAACGTATAACGTATAACGTATAACGTATAACGTATAACGAATAACGTAAAACGTATAATGCATAACGTATAACGTATAACCTGTAACGAAAAACGTATAACGAATGACGTAAAACGTATGACGCATTACATATTACGTATAACGTATAACGTATAACGCATAACGTATAACGTATAACGTATAACGAATAACGTAATACTTATAACGCATAACGTATAACGTATAACGTATAACGTATAACGTATAACGAATAACGTAAAACGTATAACGCATAACGTATATCGTATACCGTATAACGTATAACGTATAACGTATAACGTATAACGTATAACGCAAAACGAATAACGTATAACGTATAACCTATGACGTATAGCGTATAACGTATAACATATAACGTATATCGTATAACGTATAACGCATAACGTATAACGTATAACGTATAACGAATAACGTAATACTTATAACGCATTACGTATATCGTATAACGTATAACGTATAACGTATAACGTGTAACGTATAACGTATAACGTATAACGTATAACGTATAACGTATTACGTATAACGTATTACGTATAACGTATAACGTATAACGTATAACGTATAACGTATAACGCATAACGTATAACGTATAACGTATAACGTATAACGTATAACGTATAACGTATAACGTATAACGTATTACGTATAACGTATTACGTATAACGTATAACGTATAAAGAATAACGTATAACGCATAACGTATAACGTATAACGTATAACGTATAACGTATAACGTATAACGTATAACGTATAACGTATAACGTATAACGTATAACGTATAACGTATAACGTATAACGTATAACGTATAACGTATAACGTATAACGTATAAAGAATAACGTATAACGTATACCGTATAACGTATAACGTATAACGTATAACGTATAACGTATAACGTATCACGAATAACGTAAAACGTATAACGCATAACGTATAACGTATAACGTGTAACGAAGAACGTATAACGAATAACGTAAAGCGTATTACGTATTACATATTTCGTATAACGTATAACGTGTATCGTATAACTTATGACGTATAACTTATAACGTATGACGTATATCGTATAACTTGTAACGAAAAACGTATAACGAATAACGTAAAACGTATGACGCATTACATATTACGTATAACGTATAACGTATAACGTATAACGTATAACGTATAACGTATAACGAATAACGTAAAACGTATAACGCATAACGTATAACGTGTAACGTGTAACGAAGAACGTATAACGAATAACGTATAACGTATATCGTATAACGTATAACGTATAACGTATAACGTCTAACGTATAACTTATAACGTATAACGTATAACGTATAACGTATAACGTAGAACGTAGAACGTATAACGTATAACGTATATCGTAAAACGTATAACGTATAACGTATAACGTATAACGTATAACGTATAACGTATAACGAATAACGTAAGACGTATAACGCATAACGTATAACGTATAACGTATAACGTATAACGTATAACGTATAACGTATAACGTATAACGTATAACGAATAACGTATAACGTATAACGTATAACGAATAACGTAAAACGTATAACGCATAACGTATATCGTATACCGTATAACGTATAACGTATAACGTATAACGTATAACGTATAACGCAAAACGAATAACGTATAACGTATAACCTATGACGTATAGCGTATAACGTATAACATATAACGTATATCGTATAACGTATAACGCATAACGTATAACGTATAACGTATAACGAATAACGTAATACTTATAACGCATAACGTATATCGTATAACGTATAACGTATAACGTATAACGTATAACGTATAACGTGTAACGCATAACGTATAACGAATAACGTAAAACGTATAACGCATAACGTATATCGTATACCGTATAACGTATAACGTATAACGTATAACGTATAACGCATAACGAATAACGAATAACGTATAACGTATAACCTATGACGTATAACGTATAACGTATAACGTATAACGTATAACGTATAGCGTATAACGTATAACGTATAACGAATAACGTAAAACGTATAACGCAAAACGAATAACGTATAACGTATAACGTATAACGTATAGCGTATAACGTATAACGTATAACGTATATCGTATAACGTATAACGTATAACGTATTACGTATAACGTATAACGTATAACGTACAACGTATAATGTATAACGTATAACGTATCACGAATAACGTAAAACGTATAATGTATAACGTATAACGTATAACGTATAACGTATAACGTATAACGTATAACGTATAACGTATAACGAATAACGTAAAACGTATAACGCATAACGTATAACGTGTAACGTGTAACGAAGAACGTATAACGAATAACGTATAACGCATATCGTATAACGTATAACGTATAACGTATAACGTCTAACGTATAACGTATAACGTATAACGTATAACGTATAACGTATAACGTATAACGTATAACGTATAACGTATAACGTATAACGTATAACGTATAACGTATAACGGATAACTTATAACGTATAACGTATAACGTATAACGTATAACGTATAACGTATAACGTATAACGTATAACGTATAACGTATAACCTATGATGTATAACGTATAACGTAAAACGTATAACGTATAACGTATAACGTATAACGTATAACGTATAACGTATAACGTATAACGTATAACGTATAACGTATAACGTATAACGTATAACGTATAACGTATAACGTATAACGTATAACGTATAACGTATAACGTATAACGTATAACGTATAACGTATAACGTATAACGTATAACGTATAACGTATAACGTATAACGTATAACGTATAACGTATAACGTATAACGTATAACGTATAACGTATAACGTATAACGTATAACGTATAACGAATAACGTAAAACGTATAACGCATAACGTATAACGTATAACGTGTAACGAAAAACGTATAACGAATGACGTAAAACGTATGACGCATTACATATTACGTATAACGTATAACGTATAACGTATAACGTATAACGTATAACGTATAACGTATAACGAATAACGTAAAACGTATAACGCATAACGTATAACGTATAACGTGTAACGAAGAACGTATAACGAATAACGTATAACGTATATCGTATAACGTATAACGTATAACGTATAACGTATAACGTATAACGTATAACGTATAACGAATAACGTAATACTTATAACGCATTACGTATATCGTATAACGTATAACGTATAACGTATAACGTGTAACGTATAACGTATAACGTATAACGTATAACGTATAACGTATAACGAATAACGTAAAACGTATAACGCATAACGTATAACGTATAACGTATAACGTAAAACGTATAACGTATAACGCATAACGTATAACGTATAACGTATAACGTATAACGTATAACGTATAACGTATAACGTATAACGTATAACGTAAAACGTATAACGTATAACGTATAACGTATAACGTATAACGCATAACGTATAACGTATAACGAATAACGTATAACGTATAACGTATAACGTATAACGTATAACGTATAACGTATAACGTATAACGTATAACGTATAACGTATAACGTATAACGTATAACGTATAACGTATAACGTATAACGTATAACGTATAACGTATAACGTATAACGAATAACGTAAAACGTATAATGCATAACGTATAACGTATAACCTGTAACGAAAAACGTATAACGAATGACGTAAAACGTATGACGCATTACATATTACGTATAACGTATAACGTATAACGCATAACGTATAACGAATAACGTATAACGAATAACGTAATACTTATAACGCATAACGTATAACGTATAACGTATAACGTATAACGTATAACGAATAACGTAAAACGTATAACGCATAACGTATATCGTATACCGTATAACGTATAACGTATAACGTATAACGTATAACGTATAACGCAAAACGAATAACGTATAACGTATAACCTATGACGTATAGCGTATAACGTATAACATATAACGTATATCGTATAACGTATAACGCATAACGTATAACGTATAACGTATAACGAATAACGTAATACTTATAACGCATTACGTATATCGTATAACGTATAACGTATAACGTATAACGTGTAACGTATAACGTATAACGTATAACGTATAACGTATAACGTATTACGTATAACGTATTACGTATAACGTATAACGTATAACGTATAACGTATAACGTATAACGCATAACGTATAACGTATAACGTATAACGTATAACGTATAACGTATAACGTATAACGTATAACGTATTACGTATAACGTATTACGTATAACGTATAACGTATAAAGAATAACGTATAACGCATAACGTATAACGTATAACGTATAACGTATAACGTATAACGTATAACGTATAACGTATAACGTATAACGTATAACGTATAACGTATAACGTATAACGTATAACGTATAACGTATAACGTATAACGTATAACGTATAAAGAATAACGTATAACGTATACCGTATAACGTATAACGTATAACGTATAACGTATAACGTATAACGTATCACGAATAACGTAAAACGTATAAC
Source organism: Ptiloglossa arizonensis (assembly GCF_051014685.1). Lineage (NCBI taxonomy): Eukaryota > Metazoa > Arthropoda > Insecta > Hymenoptera > Colletidae > Ptiloglossa > Ptiloglossa arizonensis. The sequence goes on from NW_027479918.1 coordinate 40,796, forward strand.
GCATAACGTATAACGTATAACGTGTAACGAAGAACGTATAACGAATAACGTAAAGCGTATTACGTATTACATATTTCGTATAACGTATAACGTGTATCGTATAACTTATGACGTATAACTTATAACGTATGACGTATATCGTATAACTTGTAACGAAAAACGTATAACGAATAACGTAAAACGTATGACGCATTACATATTACGTATAACGTATAACGTATAACGTATAACGTATAACGTATAACGTATAACGAATAACGTAAAACGTATAACGCATAACGTATAACGTGTAACGTGTAACGAAGAACGTATAACGAATAACGTATAACGTATATCGTATAACGTATAACGTATAACGTATAACGTCTAACGTATAACTTATAACTTATAACGTATAACGTATAACGTATAACGTATAACGTAGAACGTAGAACGTATAACGTATAACGTATATCGTAAAACGTATAACGTATAACGTATAACGTATAACGTATAACGTATAACGTATAACGAATAACGTAAGACGTATAACGCATAACGTATAACGTATAACGTATAACGTATAACGTATAACGTATAACGTATAACGTATAACGTATAACGAATAACGTATAACGTATAACGTATAACGAATAACGTAAAACGTATAACGCATAACGTATATCGTATACCGTATAACGTATAACGTATAACGTATAACGTATAACGTATAACGCAAAACGAATAACGTATAACGTATAACCTATGACGTATAGCGTATAACGTATAACATATAACGTATATCGTATAACGTATAACGCATAACGTATAACGTATAACGTATAACGAATAACGTAATACTTATAACGCATAACGTATATCGTATAACGTATAACGTATAACGTATAACGTATAACGTATAACGTGTAACGCATAACGTATAACGAATAACGTAAAACGTATAACGCATAACGTATAACGTATAACGTGTAACGAAGAACGTATAACGAATAACGTATAACGTATATCGTATAACGTATAACGTATAACGTATAACGTATAACGTATAACGTATAACGTATAACGAATAACGTAATACTTATAACGCATTACGTATATCGTATAACGTATAACGTATAACGTATAACGTGTAACGTATAACGTATAACGTATAACGTATAACGTATAACGTATAACGAATAACGTAAAACGTATAACGCATAACGTATAACGTATAACGTATAACGTATAACGTATAACGTATAACGCATAACGTATAACGTATAACGTATAACGTATAACGTATAACGTATAACGTATAACGAATAACGTATAACGTATAACGTATAACGTATAACGTATAACGTATAACGTATAACGTATAACGTATAACGTATAACGTATAACGTATAACGTATAACGTATAACGTATAACGTATAACGTATAACGTATAACGTATAACGTATAACGAATAACGTAAAACGTATAATGCATAACGTATAACGTATAACCTGTAACCAAAAAACGTATAACGAATGACGTAAAACGTATGACGCATTACATATTACGTATAACGTATAACGTATAACGCATAACGTATAACGTATAACGTATAACGAATAACGTAATACTTATAACGCATAACGTATAACGTATAACGTATAACGTATAACGTATAACGAATAACGTAAAACGTATAACGCATAACGTATATCGTATACCGTATAACGTATAACGTATAACGTATAACGTATAACGTATAACGCAAAACGAATAACGTATAACGTATAACCTATGACGTATAGCGTATAACGTATAACATATAACGTATATCGTATAACGTATAACGCATAACGTATAACGTATAACGTATAACGAATAACGTAATACTTATAACGCATTACGTATATCGTATAACGTATAACGTATAACGTATAACGTGTAACGTATAACGTATAACGTATAACGTATAACGTATAACGTATTACGTATAACGTATTACGTATAACGTATAACGTATAACGTATAACGTATAACGTATAACGCATAACGTATAACGTATAACGTATAACGTATAACGTATAACGTATAACGTATAACGTATAACGTATTACGTATAACGTATTACGTATAACGTATAACGTATAAAGAATAACGTATAACGCATAACGTATAACGTATAACGTATAACGTATAACGTATAACGTATAACGTATAACGTATAACGTATAACGTATAACGTATAACGTATAACGTATAACGTATAACGTATAACGTATAACGTATAACGTATAACGTATAAAGAATAACGTATAACGTATACCGTATAACGTATAACGTATAACGTATAACGTATAACGTATAACGTATCACGAATAACGTAAAACGTATAACGCATAACGTATAACGTATAACGTGTAACGAAGAACGTATAACGAATAACGTAAAGCGTATTACGTATTACATATTTCGTATAACGTATAACGTGTATCGTATAACTTATGACGTATAACTTATAACGTATGACGTATATCGTATAACTTGTAACGAAAAACGTATAACGAATAACGTAAAACGTATGACGCATTACATATTACGTATAACGTATAACGTATAACGTATAACGTATAACGTATAACGTATAACGAATAACGTAAAACGTATAACGCATAACGTATAACGTGTAACGTGTAACGAAGAACGTATAACGAATAACGTATAACGTATATCGTATAACGTATAACGTATAACGTATAACGTCTAACGTATAACTTATAACGTATAACGTATAACGTATAACGTATAACGTAGAACGTAGAACGTATAACGTATAACGTATATCGTAAAACGTATAACGTATAACGTATAACGTATAACGTATAACGTATAACGTATAACGAATAACGTAAGACGTATAACGCATAACGTATAACGTATAACGTATAACGTATAACGTATAACGTATAACGTATAACGTATAACGTATAACGAATAACGTATAACGTATAACGTATAACGAATAACGTAAAACGTATAACGCATAACGTATATCGTATACCGTATAACGTATAACGTATAACGTATAACGTATAACGTATAACGCAAAACGAATAACGTATAACGTATAACCTATGACGTATAGCGTATAACGTATAACATATAACGTATATCGTATAACGTATAACGCATAACGTATAACGTATAACGTATAACGAATAACGTAATACTTATAACGCATAACGTATATCGTATAACGTATAACGTATAACGTATAACGTATAACGTATAACGTGTAACGCATAACGTATAACGAATAACGTAAAACGTATAACGCATAACGTATATCGTATACCGTATAACGTATAACGTATAACGTATAACGTATAACGCATAACGAATAACGAATAACGTATAACGTATAACCTATGACGTATAACGTATAACGTATAACGTATAACGTATAACGTATAGCGTATAACGTATAACGTATAACGAATAACGTAAAACGTATAACGCAAAACGAATAACGTATAACGTATAACGTATAACGTATAGCGTATAACGTATAACGTATAACGTATATCGTATAACGTATAACGTATAACGTATTACGTATAACGTATAACGTATAACGTACAACGTATAATGTATAACGTATAACGTATCACGAATAACGTAAAACGTATAATGTATAACGTATAACGTATAACGTATAACGTATAACGTATAACGTATAACGTATAACGTATAACGAATAACGTAAAACGTATAACGCATAACGTATAACGTGTAACGTGTAACGAAGAACGTATAACGAATAACGTATAACGCATATCGTATAACGTATAACGTATAACGTATAACGTCTAACGTATAACGTATAACGTATAACGTATAACGTATAACGTATAACGTATAACGTATAACGTATAACGTATAACGTATAACGTATAACGTATAACGTATAACGGATAACTTATAACGTATAACGTATAACGTATAACGTATAACGTATAACGTATAACGTATAACGTATAACGTATAACGTATAACCTATGATGTATAACGTATAACGTAAAACGTATAACGTATAACGTATAACGTATAACGTATAACGTATAACGTATAACGTATAACGTATAACGTATAACGTATAACGTATAACGTATAACGTATAACGTATAACGTATAACGTATAACGTATAACGTATAACGTATAACGTATAACGTATAACGTATAACGTATAACGTATAACGTATAACGTATAACGTATAACGTATAACGTATAACGTATAACGTATAACGTATAACGTATAACGTATAACGTATAACGTATAACGAATAACGTAAAACGTATAACGCATAACGTATAACGTATAACGTGTAACGAAAAACGTATAACGAATGACGTAAAACGTATGACGCATTACATATTACGTATAACGTATAACGTATAACGTATAACGTATAACGTATAACGTATAACGTATAACGAATAACGTAAAACGTATAACGCATAACGTATAACGTATAACGTGTAACGAAGAACGTATAACGAATAACGTATAACGTATATCGTATAACGTATAACGTATAACGTATAACGTATAACGTATAACGTATAACGTATAACGAATAACGTAATACTTATAACGCATTACGTATATCGTATAACGTATAACGTATAACGTATAACGTGTAACGTATAACGTATAACGTATAACGTATAACGTATAACGTATAACGAATAACGTAAAACGTATAACGCATAACGTATAACGTATAACGTATAACGTAAAACGTATAACGTATAACGCATAACGTATAACGTATAACGTATAACGTATAACGTATAACGTATAACGTATAACGTATAACGTATAACGTAAAACGTATAACGTATAACGTATAACGTATAACGTATAACGCATAACGTATAACGTATAACGAATAACGTATAACGTATAACGTATAACGTATAACGTATAACGTATAACGTATAACGTATAACGTATAACGTATAACGTATAACGTATAACGTATAACGTATAACGTATAACGTATAACGTATAACGTATAACGTATAACGTATAACGAATAACGTAAAACGTATAATGCATAACGTATAACGTATAACCTGTAACGAAAAACGTATAACGAATGACGTAAAACGTATGACGCATTACATATTACGTATAACGTATAACGTATAACGCATAACGTATAACGAATAACGTATAACGAATAACGTAATACTTATAACGCATAACGTATAACGTATAACGTATAACGTATAACGTATAACGAATAACGTAAAACGTATAACGCATAACGTATATCGTATACCGTATAACGTATAACGTATAACGTATAACGTATAACGTATAACGCAAAACGAATAACGTATAACGTATAACCTATGACGTATAGCGTATAACGTATAACATATAACGTATATCGTATAACGTATAACGCATAACGTATAACGTATAACGTATAACGAATAACGTAATACTTATAACGCATTACGTATATCGTATAACGTATAACGTATAACGTATAACGTGTAACGTATAACGTATAACGTATAACGTATAACGTATAACGTATTACGTATAACGTATTACGTATAACGTATAACGTATAACGTATAACGTATAACGTATAACGCATAACGTATAACGTATAACGTATAACGTATAACGTATAACGTATAACGTATAACGTATAACGTATTACGTATAACGTATTACGTATAACGTATAACGTATAAAGAATAACGTATAACGCATAACGTATAACGTATAACGTATAACGTATAACGTATAACGTATAACGTATAACGTATAACGTATAACGTATAACGTATAACGTATAACGTATAACGTATAACGTATAACGTATAACGTATAACGTATAACGTATAAAGAATAACGTATAACGTATACCGTATAACGTATAACGTATAACGTATAACGTATAACGTATAACGTATCACGAATAACGTAAAACGTATAACGCATAACGTATAACGTATAACGTGTAACGAAGAACGTATAACGAATAACGTAAAGCGTATTACGTATTACATATTTCGTATAACGTATAACGTGTATCGTATAACTTATGACGTATAACTTATAACGTATGACGTATATCGTATAACTTGTAACGAAAAACGTATAACGAATAACGTAAAACGTATGACGCATTACATATTACGTATAACGTATAACGTATAACGTATAACGTATAACGTATAACGTATAACGAATAACGTAAAACGTATAACGCATAACGTATAACGTGTAACGTGTAACGAAGAACGTATAACGAATAACGTATAACGTATATCGTATAACGTATAACGTATAACGTATAACGTCTAACGTATAACTTATAACGTATAACGTATAACGTATAACGTATAACGTAGAACGTAGAACGTATAACGTATAACGTATATCGTAAAACGTATAACGTATAACGTATAACGTATAACGTATAACGTATAACGTATAACGAATAACGTAAGACGTATAACGCATAACGTATAACGTATAACGTATAACGTATAACGTATAACGTATAACGTATAACGTATAACGTATAACGAATAACGTATAACGTATAACGTATAACGAATAACGTAAAACGTATAACGCATAACGTATATCGTATACCGTATAACGTATAACGTATAACGTATAACGTATAACGTATAACGCAAAACGAATAACGTATAACGTATAACCTATGACGTATAGCGTATAACGTATAACATATAACGTATATCGTATAACGTATAACGCATAACGTATAACGTATAACGTATAACGAATAACGTAATACTTATAACGCATAACGTATATCGTATAACGTATAACGTATAACGTATAACGTATAACGTATAACGTGTAACGCATAACGTATAACGAATAACGTAAAACGTATAACGCATAACGTATATCGTATACCGTATAACGTATAACGTATAACGTATAACGTATAACGCATAACGAATAACGAATAACGTATAACGTATAACCTATGACGTATAACGTATAACGTATAACGTATAACGTATAACGTATAGCGTATAACGTATAACGTATAACGAATAACGTAAAACGTATAACGCAAAACGAATAACGTATAACGTATAACGTATAACGTATAGCGTATAACGTATAACGTATAACGTATATCGTATAACGTATAACGTATAACGTATTACGTATAACGTATAACGTATAACGTACAACGTATAATGTATAACGTATAACGTATCACGAATAACGTAAAACGTATAATGTATAACGTATAACGTATAACGTATAACGTATAACGTATAACGTATAACGTATAACGTATAACGAATAACGTAAAACGTATAACGCATAACGTATAACGTGTAACGTGTAACGAAGAACGTATAACGAATAACGTATAACGCATATCGTATAACGTATAACGTATAACGTATAACGTCTAACGTATAACGTATAACGTATAACGTATAACGTATAACGTATAACGTATAACGTATAACGTATAACGTATAACGTATAACGTATAACGTATAACGTATAACGGATAACTTATAACGTATAACGTATAACGTATAACGTATAACGTATAACGTATAACGTATAACGTATAACGTATAACGTATAACCTATGATGTATAACGTATAACGTAAAACGTATAACGTATAACGTATAACGTATAACGTATAACGTATAACGTATAACGTATAACGTATAACGTATAACGTATAACGTATAACGTATAACGTATAACGTATAACGTATAACGTATAACGTATAACGTATAACGTATAACGTATAACGTATAACGTATAACGTATAACGTATAACGTATAACGTATAACGTATAACGTATAACGTATAACGTATAACGTATAACGTATAACGTATAACGTATAACGTATAACGAATAACGTAAAACGTATAACGCATAACGTATAACGTATAACGTGTAACGAAAAACGTATAACGAATGACGTAAAACGTATGACGCATTACATATTACGTATAACGTATAACGTATAACGTATAACGTATAACGTATAACGTATAACGTATAACGAATAACGTAAAACGTATAACGCATAACGTATAACGTATAACGTGTAACGAAGAACGTATAACGAATAACGTATAACGTATATCGTATAACGTATAACGTATAACGTATAACGTATAACGTATAACGTATAACGTATAACGAATAACGTAATACTTATAACGCATTACGTATATCGTATAACGTATAACGTATAACGTATAACGTGTAACGTATAACGTATAACGTATAACGTATAACGTATAACGTATTACGTATAACGTATTACGTATAACGTATAACGTATAACGTATAACGTATAACGTATAACGCATAACGTATAACGTATAACGTATAACGTATAACGTATAACGTATAACGTATAACGTATAACGTATTACGTATAACGTATTACGTATAACGTATAACGTATAAAGAATAACGTATAACGCATAACGTATAACGTATAACGTATAACGTATAACGTATAACGTATAACGTATAACGTATATCGTATAACGTATAACGTATAACGTATAACCGTCTAACGTATAACTTATAACGTATAACGTATAACGTATAACGTATAACGTAGAACGTAGAACGTATAACGTATAACGTATATCGTAAAACGTATATACGTATAACGTATAACGTATAACGTATAACGTATAACGTATAACGAATAACGTAAGACGTATAACGCATAACGTATAACGTATAACGTATAACGTATAACGTATAACGTATAAACGTATAACGTATAACGTATAACGAATAACGTATACGTATAACGTATAACGAATAACGTAAAACGTATAACGCATAACGTATATCGTCATACCGTATAACGTATACGTATAAACGTATAAACGTATAACGTATAACGCAAAACGAATAACGTATAACGTATAACCTATGACGTATAGCGTATAACGTATAACATATAACGTATATCGTATAACGTATAACCGCATAACGTATAACGTATACGTATAACGAATAACGTAATACTTATAACGCATAACGTATATCGTATAACGTATAACGTATAACGTATAAACGTATAACGTATAACGTGTAACGCATAACGTATAAAGAATAACGTAAAACGTATAACGCATAACGTATATCGTATACCGTATAACGTATACGTATAAACGTAATAACGTATAAACGCATAACGAATAACGAATAACGTATAACGTATAACCTATGACGTATAACGTATAACGTATAACGTATAACGTATAAACGTATAGCGTATAACGTATAACGTATAACGAAATAACGTAAAAAGTATAACGCAAAACGAATAACGTATAACGTATAACGTATAAACGTATAGCGTATAACGATAACGTATAACGTATATCGTATAAACGTATAACGTATAACGTATTACGTATAACGTATAACGTATAACGTACAACGTATAATGTATAACGTATAACGTATCACCGAATAACGTAAAACGTATAATGTATAACGTATAACGTATAACGTATAAGTTAAACGTATAACGTTAACGTATAACGTATACTAAACGATAACGTAAAACGTATAACGCATAACGTATAACGTGTAACGTGTAACGAAGAACGTATAACGAATAAACGTATAACGCATATCGTATACGTATAAACGTATAACGTCTAACGTCTAAACGTATAACGTATAACGTATAAACGTATAACGTATAACGTATAACGTATACGTATAACGTATAAGTAAAACGTATAACGTATAACGTATAACGTATAACGTATAACGGAAACGGTATAACGTATACGTATAACGTATAACGTATAAACGTATAACGTATAACGTATAACGTATAACGTATAAAGTATAACCTATGATGTATAACGTATAACGTAAAACGTATAACGTATAGCGTATAACGTATAACGTATAACTATAACGTATAAGATAACGTATAACGTATAACGTATAACGTATAACGTTTATAACGTATAACGTATAACGTATAACGTATAACGTATAACGTATAACGTATAACGTATAACGTATAACGTATAACGTATAACGTATAACGTATAACGTATACAGTATAACGTATATAACGTATAACGTATAACGTATACGTATATAACGAATAACGTATAACGTATAACGTATAACGTATAAACGTATAACGAATAACGTAAAACGTATAACGCATAAACGTATAACGTATAACGTGTAACGAAAAACGTATAACGAATGACGTAAAACGTATGACGCATTACATATTACGTATAACGTATAAACGATAACCGTAAAACGTATAACGCATAACGTATAACGTATAACGTGTAACGAAAAACGTATAACGAATGACGTAAAACGTATGACGCATACATATTACGTATAACGTATAACGTATAAACGTGTAACGAAGAACGTATAACGAATAACGTATAACGTATATCGTATAACGTATAACGTATAACGTTATAAACGTATAAGTTATAACGTATAACGTATAACGAATAACGTAATACCTTATAACGCATTACGTATATCGTATAACGTATACGTATAACGTATAACGAGTAAGTGTAACGTATATAACGTATAACGTATAACGTATAACGTATTACGTATAACGTATTACGTAAAACGTTATAACGTATAACGTATACGTATAACGTATAACGCATAACGTATAACGTATAATCGTATAACGTATAACCGTATAACGTATAACGTATAAACGTATAACGTATTACGTATAACGTATAACGTATAACGTATAAACGTATAACGTATAACGTATAACGTAATAACGTATAACGTATAAAGAATAACGTATAACGTATACCGTATAACGTATAAACGTATAACGTATAACGTATAACGTATAACGTATCACGAATAACGTAAACGTATAACGCATAACCGTATAACGTATAACGTGTAACGAAGAACGTATAACGACTAACGTAAAGCGTATTACGTATTACATATTTCGTAATAACGTATAACGTGTATCGTATAACTTATGCGTATAACTTATAACGTATGACGTATATCGTATAACTGTAAACGAAAAACGTATATCGAATACGTAAAACGTATGACGCTTTACATATTACGTATACTATAATCGTATACGTATAACGTATAACGTATACGTATAACGAATAACGTAAAACGTATAACGCATAACGTATAACGTGTAACGTGAACGAAGAACGTATAACGAATAACGTATAACGTATATCGTATAACGTATACGTATAACGTATAACGTCTAACGTATAATCTATAACGTATAACGTATAACGTATAACGTATAACGTAGAACGTAGAACGTATAACGTCTTAACATATAATCGTAAAACGTATAACGTAATACGTATAACGTAATAACGTATAACGTATAACGTATAACGAATAACGTAAGACGTATAACGCATAACGTATAACGTATAAACGTATAACGTATAACGTATAACGTATAACGTATAACGTATAACGTATGACGAATAACGTATATACGTAATAACGTATAAACGATAACGTAAAACGTATAACGCAATAACGTATATCGTATACCGTATAAAGTATACGTAATAACGTATACGTATAACGTATAACGCAAAACGAATAACGTATATACGTAGAACCTATGACGTATAGCGTATAACGTATAGCATATAACGTATTCGATAACGTATAACGCATAACGTATAACGTATAACGTATACCGAATAACGTAATACTATAACGCATAACGTATATCGTATACGTATAAAGTATAACGTATAACGTATAACGGTATAACGTGTAACGCAAAACGTATACCGGAATAACGTAAAACGTATAACGCAGAACGTATATCGTATACCGTATAACGTATAACGTATAACGTATAACGTATAACGCATAACGAATAACGAATAACGTATAACGTATAACCTATGACGTATAACGTATAACGTATAACGTAATAACGTATACGTATAGCGTATAACTGTATAAGTATAACGATAACGTAAACGTATAACGCAATAACGCATAACGTATAACGTAATAACGTATAACGATATAGCGTATATACGTATAACGTATAACGATATATCGTATACGGATAACGTATAACGTATTACGTTATACGTATAACGTAATAACGTACAACGTATAATGGTATAACGTATATCGTCTCACGAATAACGTAAAACGTAATAATGTATAACGTATAACGTATAACGTATAACGTATAACGTAATAACGTATAACGTATAACGTATAACGAAAACGTAAAACGTATATCGCATAACGTATAACGTGTAACGTGTACGAAGAACGTATAACGAATAACGTATACGGCATATCGTATAAGCTATAACTTATAACGTATAACGTCTAAGTATAACTAACGTATAACGTATATCGTATAACGTACTATAACGTATAACTAACGTATTACTAAACGGATACTTAACGTATACATAACGTACTACTTACGTATAACGTACCTACTAACGTACTAACGTATAACGGATAACGAATAACGTAAACGTATAACCTTGTATAACGTATAACGTAGAACGTATAAGCTATAACTAACGTATAAACGTATAACGTATAACGTATACGTATGATCGTATAACGTATAACCTAACGTATAACGATACTATAACGTTATACGTATAACGATTAAAGTATAACGTATAACGTATAACGTATAGTCTATCGTATAACGCTATAACGTATAACGATAACGTATAACGTATAACTATAAATCGTATACGTATACGTAGAACGTAATAACGTAATAACGTACTAAACGTATAACGTATTAACGTATAACGTATCCGTATAACGCTATACGTATTACGTATAACGTTATAACGTATAACGTATAACGTATACGTATAAAACGTTACGCAATACAGTATTACGTATAACGTATAACGAATAACGTAAAACGTTAACGCATAACGTATAACGTATAACGTGTAACGAAAAACGTATAACGAATGACGTAAACGTATGACGCATTACATATTGTAACGTATAAGAACGTAAACGTATAACGTCATAACGTATAACGTATAAGGTAACGGAAAAACGTATAACGATAGTCGTAATAACGTATGGAGCATTACATATACGTATAACGTATAACGTATAACGTGTAACGAAGAACGTATAACGAATAACGCTATAACGTATATCGCTAAAAACGTATAAAGTTTAACCGCTATAAAACGTATAACGTATAACGTATAAACGTATAACGAATACACGTATACTTATAACGCTTACGGTATATCG
>NW_027479919.1:0-53908 GCF_051014685.1 Ptiloglossa arizonensis
ACTTCAAACTCCCATATCTCTCGAACGAATTGACTAACTCGAGAAATTCCTGTTGCATCTGAAAGCAGAAACTCGCCCGATTACAACGGTATGTGCATTTTTGCCCTAGGCCATAGTAGTTATTGGTTTCGAGTATGAGACTTGCGAAAATTTTGATGGTTTCTCAAGCTTTCCTTAACTTCAAACTCCCATATCTCGTGAACGGATAGACGAACTCGAGATATTCCTGTTGCATCTGAAAGTAGAAACTCGCCCCATTACAATGGTGTGTGTACTTTTCCCCTAGGCCATTCCAGTTATTGGTTTCGAGTTTCAGACCAGCGAAAATTTTGATGGTTTGTCAACCATACCTTAATTTCAAACTCCCATATCTCGCGAACGAATTGACGAACTCGAGAAATTCCTGTTGCATCTGAAAGTAGAAACTCGTCCGACTACAACGGTATGCGTATTTTTCGCTATGCCTTTGTAGTTATTGGTTTCTGGTATCAGGCTTGCGTAAATTTTGATGGTTTCTCAACCATTCCTTAACCTCAAACTCCCATATCTCGCGAACGGATTGACGGACACGAGAAACTGCTATTGCATCTGAAAGCAGAAACTCGCCCGATTTCAACGGTATGTGTACTTTTCCCCTAGGCCATTCCAGTTATTGGTTTCGAGTATCAGATCAGCGAAAATTTTTGTGGTTTCTCAACCATCCTTAACTTCAAACTCCCATATCTCGCGAACGAATGGACGAACTCTAGAAATTCCTGCTGCATCTGAAAGCAGCATCTCGCCCGATTACAACGGTATGTGTATTTTTCCCCTAGGCCATAGTAGTTATTGGTTTCGAGTATCAGACTTGCGAAAATTTTGATTGTTTCTCAACCATTCCTTAACTTCAAACTCCCATATCTCGCAAACGGATTGACGAACTCGAGAAATTCCTGTTGCATCTGAAAGCAGAAACTCGCCCGATTACAACGGTATGTGTATTTTTGCCCTAGGCCATAGTAGTTATTGGTTTCGAGTATCAGACTTGCGAAAATTTTCATGGTTTCTCAACCATTCCTTAACTTCAAACTCCCATATCTCGCGAACGGATTGACGAACTCGAGACATTGCTGTAGCATCTGAAAGTAGAAACTCGCCCCATTACAATGGTGTGTGTACTTTTCCCCTTGGCTATTCCAGTTATTGGTTTCGAGTATCAGACCAGCGAAATTTTTGATTGTTTCTCAACCATTCCTTAACTTCAAACTCCCATATCTTGCGATCGGATTGACGAACTCGAGAAATTCCTATTGCATCTGAAAGCAGAAACTCGCCCGATTACAACGGTATGTGTATTTTTGCCCTAGGCCATAGTAGTTATTGGTTTCGAGTATCAGACTTGCGAAAATTTTGATGGTTTCTCAACCATTCCTTAACTTCAAACTCCCGTATCTCGCGAACGGATTGACGAACTCGAGAAATTCCTATTGCATCTGAAAGCAGAAACTCGCCCGATTACAACGGTAAGTGTATTTTTGCCCTAGGCCATAGTAGTTATTGGTTTCGAGTATCAGACTTGCGAAAATTTTGATTGTTTCCTAACCATTCCTTAACTTCAAACTCCTATATCTCGCGAACGGATTGACGAACTCGAGACATTCCTGTAGCATCTGAAAGTAGAAACTCGCCGATTAGAATGGTGTGTGTACTTTTCCCCTAGGCCATTCCAGTTATTGGTTTCGAGTATCAGACCAGCGAAAATTTTGATGGTTTCTCAACCATTCCTTAACTTCAAACTCCCATACCTTGCGAACGGATTGACGAACTCGAGAAGTTCCTATTGCATCTGAAAGTAGAAACTCGCCCGATTACAACGGTATGTGTATTTTTGCCCTAGGCAATAGTAGTTATTGGTTTCGTGTATCAGACTTGCGAAAATTTTGATTGTTTCACAACCATTCCTTAACTTCAAACTCTCATACCTTGCGAACGGATTGACGAACTCGAGAAATTCCTATTGCATCTGAAAGCAGAAACTCGCCCGATTACAACGGTAAGTGTATTTTTGCCCTAGGCCATAGTAGTTATTGGTTTCGAGTATCAGACTTGCGAAAATTTTGATTGTTTCTCAACCATTCCTTAATTTCAAACTCCCATATCTCGCGAACGGAATGACGAACTCGAGAAATTCCTGCTGCATCAGAAAGTAGAAACTCGCCCGATTACAACGGTATGCGTATTTTTGCGCTAGGTCTTTGTAGTTATTGGTTTCTGGTATCAGGCTTGCGTAAATTTTGATGGTTTCTCAACCATTCCTTAACCTCAAACTCCCATATCTCGCGAACGGATTGACGAACACGAGAAACTGCTATTGCATCTGAAAGTAGAAACTCGCCCCATTACAATGGTGTGTGTACTTTTCTCCTAGGCCATTCCAGTTATTGGTTTCGAGTATCAGACTTGCGAAAATTTTGATGGTTTCTCAACCATTCCTTAACTTCAAACTCCCATATCTCGCGAACGGATTGACGAACTCGAGATATTCCTGTTGCATCTGAAAGTAGAAACTCGCCCCATTACAATGGTGTGTGTACATTTCTCCTAGGCCACTCCAGTTATTGGTTTCGAGTATCAGACTTGCGAAAATTTTGATGGTTTCTCAACCATTCCTTAACTTCAAACTCCCATATCTCGCGAACGGATTGACGAACTCGAGATATTCCTGTTGCATCTGAAAGTAGAAACTCGCCCCATTACAATGGGGTGTGTACTTTTCTCCTAGGCCATTCCAGTTATTGTTTTCGAGTATCAGACTTGCGAAAATTTTGATGGTTCCTCAACCATTCCTTAATTTCAAACTCCCATATCTCGCGTACGGATTGACGAACTCGAGAAATTCCTGTTGCATCTGAAAGTAGAAACTCGCCCGATTACAACAGTATGTGTATTTTTGCCCTGGGCAATAGTAGTTATTGGTTTCGAGTATAAGACTTGCGAAAACTTTGATGGTTTCTCAACCATTCCTTAACTTCAAACTCCCATATCACGCGAACGGATTGACGAACTCGAGAAATTCCTATTGCATCTGAAAGCAGAAACTCGCCCGATTACAACGGTATGCGTATTTTTGCGCTAGGCCTTTGTAGTTATTGGTTTCTGGTATCAGGATTGCGTAAATTTTGATGGTTTCTCAACCATTCCTTAACTTCAAACTCCCATATCTCGCGAACGGATTGACGAACTCGAGATATTCCTGTTGCATCTGAAAGTAGAAACTCGCCCCATTACAATGGTGTGTGTGCTTTTCTCCTAGGCCATTCCAGTTATTGGCTTCGAGTATCAGACCAGCGAAAATTTTGATGGTTTCTCAACCATTCCTTAACTTCAAACTCCCATATCTCGCAAACGGATCGACGAACTCGAGAAATTCCTGTTGCATCTGAAAGTAGAAACTCGCCCGATTACAACGGTATGTGTATTTTTCCCCTAGGCCTTTGTAGTTATTGGTTTCGGGACTCAGACTTGCGAAAATTTTGATGGTTTCTCAACCATTCCTTAACTTCAAACTCCCATATCTCGCGAACGGATTGGCGAACCCGTGAAATTCCTATTGCATCTGAAAGTAGAAACTCGCCCGATTGAAATGGTTTGTGTACTTTTCCCCTAGGCCATTCCAGTTATTGGTTTCGAGTATCAGACTTTCGAAAATTTTTGTTTCTCAACCATTCCTTAACTTCAAACTCCCATATCTCGCGAACGGATTGACGAACTCGAGAAATTCCTATTGCATCTGAAAGCAGAAACTCGCCCGATTACAACGGTATGTGTATCTTTGCCCTAAGCCACAGTAGGTATTGGTTTCGAGTATCAGACTTGCGAAAATTTTGATTGTTTCTCAACCATTTCTTAACTTCAAACTCCCATATCTCGCGAACGGATTGACGAACTCGAAATATTCCTGTTGCATCTGAAAGTGGAAACTCGCCCCATTACAATGTTGTGTGTGCTTTTCTCCTAGGCCATTCCAGTTATTGTTTTCGAGTATCAGACTTGCGAAAATTTTGATGGTTCCTCAACCATTCCTTAATTTCAAACTCCCATATCTCGCGTACGGATTGACGAACTCGAGAAATTCCTGTTGCATCTGAAAGTTGAAACTCGCCCGATTACAACAGTATGTGTATTTTTGCCCTGGGCAATAGTAGTTATTGGTTTCGAGTATAAGACTTGCGAAAACTTTGATGGTTTCTCAACCATTCCTTAACTTCAAACTCCCATATCACGCGAACGGATTGACGAACTCGAGAAATTCCTATTGCATCTGAAAGCAGAAACTCGCCCGATTACAACGGTATGCGTATTTTTGCGCTAGGCCTTTGTAGTTATTGGTTTCTGGTATCAGGATTGCGTAAATTTTGATGGTTTCTCAACCATTCCTTAACTTCAAACTCCCATATCTCGCGAACGGATTGACGAACTCGAGATATTCCTGTTGCATCTGAAAGTAGAAACTCGCCCCATTACAATGGTGTGTGTGCTTTTCTCCTAGGCCATTCCAGTTATTGGCTTCGAGTATCAGACCAGCGAAAATTTTGATGGTTTCTCAACCATTCCTTAACTTCAAACTCCCATATCTCGCAAACGGATCGACGAACTCGAGAAATTCCTGTTGCATCTGAAAGTAGAAACTCGCCCGATTACAACGGTATGTGTATTTTTCCCCTAGGCCTTTGTAGTTATTGGTTTCGGGACTCAGACTTGCGAAAATTTTGATGGTTTCTCAACCATTCCTTAACTTCAAACTCCCATATCTCGCGAACGGATTGGCGAACCCGTGAAATTCCTATTGCATCTGAAAGTAGAAACTCGCCCGATTGAAATGGTTTGTGTACTTTTCCCCTAGGCCATTCCAGTTATTGGTTTCGAGTATCAGACTTTCGAAAATTTTTGTTTCTCAACCATTCCTTAACTTCAAACTCCCATATCTCGCGAACGGATTGACGAACTCGAGAAATTCCTATTGCATCTGAAAGCAGAAACTCGCCCGATTACAACGGTATGTGTATCTTTGCCCTAGGCCACAGTAGGTATTGGTTTCGAGTATCAGACTTGCGAAAATTTTGATTGTTTCTCAACCATTTCTTAACTTCAAACTCCCATATCTCGCGAACGGATTGACGAACTCGAAATATTCCTGTTGCATCTGAAAGTGGAAACTCGCCCCATTACAATGTTGTGTGTGCTTTTCTCCTAGGCCATTCCAGTTATTGGTTTCGAGTACCAGACCAGCAAAAATTTTGATGGTTTCTCAACCATTCCTTAACTTCAAACTCCCATATCTCGCGAACGGATTGACGAACCCGTGAAATTCCTGTTGCATCTGAAAGTAGAAACTCGCCCGATTGCAATGGTGTGTGTACTTTTCCCCTAGGCCATTCCAGTTATTGGTTTCGACTGTCAGACTTGCGAAAATTTTGGTTTCTCAACCATTCCTTAACTTCAAACTCCCATATCATGCGAACGGATTGACGAACTCGAGAAATTCCTAATGCATCTGAAAGCAGAAACTCGCCCGATTACAACGGTATGCGTATTTTTGCGCTAGGCCTTTGTAGTTATTGGTTTCTGGTATCAGGCTTGCGTAAATTTTGATGGTTTCTCAACCATTCCTTAACCTCAAACTCCCATATCTCGCGAACGGATTGACGAACACGAGAATCTGCTATTGCATCTGAAAGCAGAAACTCGCCCGATTTCAACGGTATGCGTATTTTTGCGCTAGGCCTTTGTAGTTATTGGTTTCTGGTATCAGGCTTGCGTAAATTTTGATGGTTTCTCAACCATTCCTTAACTTCAAACTCCCATATCTCGCGAGCGGATTGACGAACACGAGAAAATCCTGTTGCATCTGAAAGCAGAAACTCGCCCGATTACAACGGTATGTGTATTTTTGCCCTAGGCCATAGTAGTTATTGGTTTCGAGTATCAGACTTTCGAAAATTTTGATGGTTTCTCAACCATTCCATAACTTCAAACTCCCATATCTCGCGAACGGAATGACGAACTCGAGAAATTCCTGTTGCATCTGAAAGTGGAAACTCGCCCGATTACAAAGGTGTGTATATTTTTCCCCTAGGCCTTTGTAGTTATTGGTTTCGTGTATCAGACTTGCGAAAATTTTGATTGTTTCTCAAACATTCCTTAACTTCAAACTCCCATATCTTGCGAACGGATTGACGAACTCGAGAAATTCCTGTTGCATCTGAAAGCAGAAACTCGCCCGATTACAACGGTATGTGTATTTTTGCCCTAGGCCATAGTAGTTATTGGTTTCGAGTATCAGAATTTCGAAAATTTTGATGGTTTCTCAACCATTCCATAACTACAACCTCCCATATCTCGCGAACGGAATGACGAACTCGAGAAATTCCTGTTGCATCTGAAAGTGGAAACTCGCCCGATTACAAAGGTGTGTATATTTTTCCCCTAGGCCTTTGTAGTTATTGGTTTCGTGTATCAGACTTGCGAAAATTTTGATGGTTGCTCAACCATTCCTTAACCTCAAACTCCCATATCTCGCGAACGGATTGACGAACACGAGAAACTGCTATTGCATCTGAAAGCAGAAACTCGCCCGATTTCAACGGTATGCGTATTTTTGCGCTAGGCCTTTGTAGTTATTGGTTTCTGGTATCAGGCTTGCGTTAATTTTGATGGTTTCTCAACCATTCCTTAACTTCAAACTCCCATATCTCGCGAACGGATTGACGAACACGAGAAATTCCTGTTGCATCTGAAAGCAGAAACTCGCCCGATTACAACGGTATGTGTATTTTTGCCCTAGGCCATAGTAGTTATTGGTTTCGAGTATCAGAATTTCGAAAATTTTGATGGTTTCTCAACCATTCCATAACTTCAAACTCCCATATCTCGCGAACGGAATGACGAACTCGAGAAATTCCTGTTGCATCTGAAAGTGGAAACTCGCCCGATTACAAAGGTATGTATATTTTTCCCCTGGGCCTTTGTAGTTATTGGTTTCGTGTATCAGACTTGCGAAAATTTTGATTGTTTCTCAACCATTCCTTAACTTCAAACTCCCATATCTTGCGAACGGATTGACGAACTCGAGAAATTCCTATTGCACCTGAAAGCAGAAACTCGCCCGATTACAACGGTATGTGTATCTATGCCCTAGGCCACAGTAGTTATTGGTTTCGAGTATCAGACTTGCGAAAATTTTGATTGTTTCTCAACCATTTCTTAACTTCAAACTCCCATATCTCGCGAACGGATTGACGAACTCGAAATATTCCTGTTGCACCTGAAAGCAGAAACTCGCCCGATTACAACGGTATGTGTATTTTTGCCCTAGGCCATAATAGTTATTGGTTTCGAGTATCAGACTTGCGAAAATTTTGATTGTTTCTCAACCATTCCTTAATTTCAAACTCCCATATCTCGCGAACGGAATGACGAACTCGAGAAATTCCTGCTGCATCAGAAAGTAGAAACTCGCCCGATTACAACGGTATGCGTATTTTTGCGCTAGGCCTTTGTAGTTATTGGTTTCTGGTATCAGGCTTGCGTAAATTTTGATGGTTTCTCAACCATTCCTTAACCTCAAACTCCCATATCTCGCGAACGGATTGACGAACACGAGAAACTGCTATTGCATCTGAAAGTAGAAACTCGCCCCATTACAATGGTGTGTGTACTTTTCTCCTAGGCCATTCCAGTTATTGGTTTCGAGTACCAGACTTGCGAAAATTTTGATGGTTTCTCAACCATTCCTTAACTTCAAACTCCCATATCTCGCGAACGGATTGACGAACTCGAGATATTCCTGTTGCATCTGAAAGTAGAAACTCGCCCCATTACAATGGTGTGTGTACATTTCTCCTAGGCCACTCCAGTTATTGGTTTCGAGTATCAGACTTGCGAAAATTTTGATGGTTTCTCAACCATTCCTTAACTTCAAACTCCCATATCTCGCGAACGGATTGACGAACTCGAGATATTCCTGTTGCATCTGAAAGTAGAAACTCGCCCCATTACAATGGGGTGTGTACTTTTCTCCTAGGCCATTCCAGTTATTGTTTTCGAGTATCAGACTTGCGAAAATTTTGATGGTTCCTCAACCATTCCTTAATTTCAAACTCCCATATCTCGCGTACGGATTGACGAACTCGAGAAATTCCTGTTGCATCTGAAAGTAGAAACTCGCCCGATTACAACAGTATGTGTATTTTTGCCCTGGGCAATAGTAGTTATTGGTTTCGAGTATAAGACTTGCGAAAACTTTGATGGTTTCTCAACCATTCCTTAACTTCAAACTCCCATATCACGCGAACGGATTGACGAACTCGAGAAATTCCTATTGCATCTGAAAGCAGAAACTCGCCCGATTACAACGGTATGCGTATTTTTGCGCTAGGCCTTTGTAGTTATTGGTTTCTGGTATCAGGATTGCGTAAATTTTGATGGTTTCTCAACCATTCCTTAACTTCAAACTCCCATATCTCGCGAACGGATTGACGAACACGAGAAATTCCTGTTGCATCTGAAAGCAGAAACTCGCCCGATTACAACGGTATGTGTATTTTTGCCCTAGGCCATAGTAGTTATTGGTTTCGAGTATCAGAATTTCGAAAATTTTGATGGTTTCTCAACCATTCCATAACTTCAAACTCCCATATCTCGCGAACGGAATGACGAACTCGAGAAATTCCTGTTGCATCTGAAAGTGGAAACTCGCCCGATTACAAAGGTATGTCTATTTTTCCCCTAGGCCTTTGTAGTTATTGGTTTCGTGTATCAGACTTGCGAAAATTTTGATTGTTTCTCAACCATTCCTTAACTTCAAACTCCCATATCTTGCGAACGGATTGACGAACTCGAGAAATTCCTATTGCACCTGAAAGCAGAAACTCGCCCGATTACAACGGTATGTGTATCTATGCCCTAGGCCACAGTAGTTATTGGTTTCGAGTATCAGACTTGCGAAAATTTTGATTGTTTCTCAACCATTTCTTAACTTCAAACTCCCATATCTCGCGAACGGATTGACGAACTCGAAATATTCCTGTTGCACCTGAAAGCAGAAACTCGCCCGATTACAACGGTATGTGTATCTATGCCCTAGGCCACAGTAGTTATTGGTTTCGAGTATCAGACTTGCGAAAATTTTGATTGTTTCTCAACCATTCCTTAATTTCAAACTCCCATATCTCGCGAACGGAATGACGAACTCGAGAAATTCCTGCTGCATCAGAAAGTAGAAACTCGCCCGATTACAACGGTATGCGTATTTTTGCGCTAGGCCTTTGTAGTTATTGGTTTCTGGTATCAGGCTTGCGTAAATTTTGATGGTTTCTCAACCATTCCTTAACCTCAAACTCCCATATCTCGCGAACGGATTGACGAACACGAGAAACTGCTATTGCATCTGAAAGTAGAAACTCGCCCCATTACAATGGTGTGTGTACTTTTCTCCTAGGCCATTCCAGTTATTGGTTTCGAGTATCAGACTTGCGAAAATTTTGATGGTTTCTCAACCATTCCTTAACTTCAAACTCCCATATCTCGCGAACGGATTGACGAACTCTAGATATTCCTGTTGCATCTGAAAGTAGAAACTCGCCCCATTACAATGGTGTGTGTACATTTCTCCTAGGCCACTCCAGTTATTGGTTTCGAGTATCAGACTTGCGAAAATTTTGATGGTTTCTCAACCATTCCTTAACTTCAAACTCCCATATCTCGCGAACGGATTGACGAACTCGAGATATTCCTGTTGCATCTGAAAGTAGAAACTCGCCCCATTACAATGGGGTGTGTACTTTTCTCCTAGGCCATTCCAGTTATTGTTTTCGAGTATCAGACTTGCGAAAATTTTGATGGTTCCTCAACCATTCCTTAATTTCAAACTCCCATATCTCGCGTACGGATTGACGAACTCGAGAAATTCCTGTTGCATCTGAAAGTAGAAACTCGCCCGATTACAACAGTATGTGTATTTTTGCCCTGGGCAATAGTAGTTATTGGTTTCGAGTATAAGACTTGCGTAAATTTTGATGGTTTCTCAACCATTCCTTAACTTCAAACTCCCATATCTCGCGAACGGATTGACGAACACGAGAAATTCCTGTTGCATCTGAAAGCAGAAACTCGCCCGATTACAACGGTATGTGTATTTTTGCCCTAGGCCATAGTAGTTATTGGTTTCGAGTATCAGACTTGCGCAAATTTTGATGGTTTCTCAACCATTCCATAACTTCAAACTCCCATATCTCGCGAACGGAATGACGAACTCGAGAAACTCCTGTTGCACCTGAAAGTGGAAACTCGCCCGATTACAATGGTGTGTGTGCTTTTCTTCTAGGCCATTCCAGTTATTGGTTTCGAGTAACAGACCAGCGAAAATTTTGATGGTTTCTCAACCATTCCTTAACTTCAAACTCCCATATCTCGCGAACGGATTGACGAACTCGAGATATTCCTGTTGCATCTGAAAGTAGAAACTCGCCCCATTACAATGGTGTGTGTGCTTTTCTCCTAGGCCATTCCAGTTATTGGCTTCGAGTATCAGACCAGCGAAAATTTTGATGGTTTCTCAACCATTCCTTAACTTCAAACTCCCATATCTCGCAAACGGATCGACGAACTCGAGAAATTCCTGTTGCATCTGAAAGTAGAAACTCGCCCGATTACAACGGTATGTGTATTTTTCCCCTAGGCCTTTGTAGTTATTGGTTTCGGGACTCAGACTTGCGAAAATTTTGATGGTTTCTCAACCATTCCTTAACTTTAAACTCCCATATCTCGCGAACGGATTGGCGAACCCGTGAAATTCCTATTGCATCTGAAAGTAGAAACTCGCCCGATTGAAATGGTTTGCGTACTTTTCCCCTAGGCCATTCCAGTTATTGGTTTCGAGTATCAGACTTTCGAAAATTTTTGTTTCTCAACCATTCCTTAACTTCAAACTCCCATATCTCGCGAACGGATTGACGAACTCGAGAAATTCCTATTGCATCTGAAAGCAGAAACTCGCCCGATTACAACGGTATGTGTATCTTTGCCCTAGGCCACAGTAGGTATTGGTTTCGAGTATCAGACTTGCGAAAATTTTGATTGTTTCTCAACCATTTCTTAACTTCAAACTCCCATATCTCGCGAACGGATTGACGAACTCGAAATATTCCTGTTGCATCTGAAAGTGGAAACTCGCCCCATTACAATGTTGTGTGTGCTTTTCTCCTAGGCCATTCCAGTTATTGGTTTCGAGTACCAAACCAGCGAAAATTTTGGTGGTTTCTCAACCATTCCTTAACTTCAAACTCCCATATCTCGCGAACGGATTGACGAACCCGTGAAATTCCTGTTGCATCTGAAAGTAGAAACTCGCCCGATTGCAATGGTGTGTGTACTTTTCCCCTAGGCCATTCCAGTTATTGGTTTCGACTGTCAGACTTGCGAAAATTTTGGTTTCTCAACCATTCCTTAACTTCAAACTCCCATATCATGCGAACGGATTGACGAACTCGAGAAATTCCTAATGCATCTGAAAGCAGAAACTCGCCCGATTACAACGGTATGCGTATTTTTGCGCTAGGCCTTTGTAGTTATTGGTTTCTGGTATCAGGCTTGCGTAAATTTTGATGGTTTCTCAACCATTCCTTAACCTCAAACTCCCATATCTCGCGAACGGATTGACGAACACGAGAAACTGCTATTGCATCTGAAAGCAGAAACTCGCCCGATTTCAACGGTATGCGTATTTTTGCGCTAGGCCTTTGTAGCTATTGGTTTCTGGTATCAGGCTTGCGTAAATTTTGATGGTTTCTCAACCATTCCTTAACTTCAAACTCCCATATCTCGCGAGCGGATTGACGAACACGAGAAATTCCTGTTGCATCTGAAAGCAGAAACTCGCCCGATTACAACGGTATGTGTATTTTTGCCCTAGGCCATAGTAGTTATTGGTTTCGAGTATCAGACTTTCGAAAATTTTGATGGTTTCTCAACCATTCCATAACTTCAAACTCCCATATCTCGCGAACGGAATGACGAACTCGAGAAATTCCTGTTGCATCTGAAAGTGGAAACTCGCCCGATTACAAAGGTGTGTATATTTTTCCCCTAGGCCTTTGTAGTTATTGGTTTCGTGTATCAGACTTGCGAAAATTTTGATTGTTTCTCAAACATTCCTTAACTTCAAACTCCCATATCTTGCGAACGGATTGACGAACTCGAGAAATTCCTGTTGCATCTGAAAGCAGAAACTCGCCCGATTACAACGGTATGTGTATTTTTGCCCTAGGCCATAGTAGTTATTGGTTTCGAGTATCAGAATTTCGAAAATTTTGATGGTTTCTCAACCATTCCATAATTTCAAACTCCCATATCTCGCGAACGGAATGACGAACTCGAGAAATTCCTGTTGCATCTGAAAGTGGAAACTCGCCCGATTACAAAGGTGTGTATATTTTTCCCCTAGGCCTTTGTAGTTATTGGTTTCGTGTATCAGACTTGCGAAAATTTTGATGGTTGCTCAACCATTCCTTAACCTCAAACTCCCATATCTCGCGAACGGATTGACGAAAACGAGAAACTGCTATTGCATCTGAAAGCAGAAACTCGCCCGATTTCAACGGTATGCGTATTTTTGCGCTAGGCCTTTGTAGTTATTGGTTTCTGGTATCAGGCTTGCGTAAATTTTGATGGTTTCTCAACCATTCCTTAACTTCAAACTCCCATATCTCGCGAACGGATTGACGAACACGAGAAATTCCTGTTGCATCTGAAAGCAGAAACTCGCCCGATTACAACGGTATGTGTATTTTTGCCCTAGGCCATAGTAGTTATTGGTTTCGAGTATCAGAATTTCGAAAATTTTGATGGTTTCTCAACCATTCCTTAACTTCAAACTCCCATATCTCGCGAACGGATTGACGAACTCGAAATATTCCTGTTGCATCTGAAAGTGGAAACTCGACCCATTACAATGGTGTGTGTGCTTTTCTCCTAGGCCATTCCAGTTATTGGTTTCGAGTAACAGACCAGCGAAAATTTTGATGGTTTCTCAACCATTCCTTAACTTCAAACACCCATATCTCGCGAACGGATTGACGAACTCGAGAAATTCCTGTTGCATCTGAAAGTAGAAACTCGCCCGATTACAACGGTATGTGTATTTTTCCCCTAGGCCTTTGTAGTTATTGGTTTCGCGAATCAGACTTGCGAAAATTTTGATGGTTTCTCAACCATTCCTTAACTTCAAACTCCCATATCTCGCGAACGGATTGACGAACCCGTGAAATTCCTGTTGCATCTGAAAGTAGAAACTCGCCCGATTGCAATGGTGTGTGTACTTTTCCCCTAGGCCATTCCAGTTATTGGTTTCGAGTATCAGACTTGCGAAAATTTTGGTTTCTCAACCATTCCTTAACTTCAAACTCCCATATCTCGCAAACGGATTGACGAACTCGAGAAATTCCTGTTGCATCTGAAAGTAGAAACTCGCCCGATTACAACGGTATGTGTATTTTTCCCCTAGGCCTTTGTAGTTATTGGTTTCGGGAATCAGACTTGCGAAAATTTTGATGGTTTCTCAACCATTCCTTAACTTCAAACTCCCATATGTCGCGAACGGATTGACGAACTCGAGAAACTCCTATTGCATCTGAAAGTAGAAATTCGACCGATTACAATGGTGTGTGTACTTTTCCCCTAGGCAATTCCAGTTATTGGTTTCGAGTATCAGACCAGCGAAAATTTTGATGGTTTGTCAACCATTCCTTAATTTCAAACTCCCATATCTCGCGAAAGAATTGACGAACTCGAGAAATTCCTGTTGCATCTGAAAGCAGAAATTCGCCCTATTACAGCGGTATGTGTATTTTTGCCTAGGCCATAGTAGTTATTGGTTTCGAGTATCAGACTTGCGAAAATTTTGATGGTTTCTCAACCATTCCTTAATTTCAAACTCCCATATCTCGCGAACGGATTGACGAACTCGAGAAATTCCTGTTGCATCTGAAAGTAGAAACTCGCCCGATTACAACGGTATGCGTATTTTTGCGCTAGGCCTTTGTAGTTATTGGTTTCTGGTATCAGGCTTGCGTAAATTTTGATGGTTTGTCAATCATTCCTTAACCTCAAACTCCCATATCTCGCGAACGGATTGACGAACACGAGAAACTGCTATTGCATCTGAAAGCAGAAACTCGCCCGATTTCAACGGTATGCGTATTTTTGCGCTAGGCCTTTGTAGTTATTGGTTTCAGGTATCAGGCTTGCGTAAATTTTGATGGTTTCTCAACCATTCCTTAACTTCAAACTCCCATATCTCGCGAACGGATTGACGAACACGAGAAATTCCTGTTGCATCTGAAAGTAGAAACTCGCCCGATTACAACGGTATGTGTATTTTTGCCCTAGGCAATAGTAGTTATTGGTTTCGAGTAAAAGACTTGCGAAAACTTTGATTGTTTCTCAAGCATTCCTTAACTTCAAACTCCCATATCATGCGAACGGATTGACGAACTCGAGAAATTCCTAATGCATCTGAAAGCAGAAACTCGCCCGATTACAACGGTATGCGTATTTTTGCGCTAGGCCTTTGTAGTTATTGGTTTCTGGTATCAGGCTTGCGTAAATTTTGATGGTTTCTCAACCATTCCTTAACCTCAAACTCCCATATCTCGCGAACGGATTGACGAACACGAGAAACTGCTATTGCATCTGAAAGCAGAAACTCGCCCGATTTCAACGGTATGTGTACTTTTCCCCTAGGCCATTCCAGTTATTGGTTTCGAGTATCAGATCAGCGAAAATTTTTGTGGTTTCTCAACCATTCCTTAACTTCAAACTCCCATATCTCGCGAACGGATTGACAAAATCGAGAAATTCCTATTGCATCTGAAAGTAGAAACTCGCCCGATTACAACGGTATGTGTATTTTTCCCCTCGGCCTTTGTAGTTATTTGTTTCGGGTATCAGACTTGCGAAAATTTTAATGGTTTCTCTACCATTCCTTAACTTCAAACTCCCATATCTCGCGAACGAATTGACTAACTCGAGAAATTCCTGTTGCATCTGAAAGCAGAAACTCGGCCGATTACAACGGTATGTGTATTTTTCCCCTCGGCCTTTGTAGTTATTGGTTTCGGGTATCAGACTTGCGAAAATTTTGATGGTTTCCCTACCATTCCTTAACTTCAAACTCCCATATCTCGTGAACGGATTGACGAACTCGAGATATTCCTGTTGCATCTGAAAGTAGAAACTCGCCCCATTACAATGGTGTGTGTACTTTTCTCCTAGGCCATTCCAGTTATTGGTTTCGAGTATCAGACTTGCGAAAATTTTGATGGTTTCTCAACCATTCCTTAACTTCAAACTCCCATATCTCGCGAACGGATTGACGAACTCGAGATATTCCTGTTGCATCTGAAAGTAGAAACTCGCCCGATTACAACGGTATGTGTATTTTTCCCCCAGGCCTTTGTAGTTATTGGTTTTGGGAATCAGACTTTCGAAAATTTTGATGGTTGCTCAACCATTCCTTAACTTCAAACACCCATATCTCGCGAACGGATTGACGAACTCGAGATATTCCTGTTGCATCTGAAAGTAGAAACTCGCCCCATTACAAAGGTGTGCGTACTTTTCTCCTAGGCCATTCCAGTTATTGGTTTCGAGTATCAGACTTGCGAAAATTTTGATGGTTTCTCAAGCGTTCCTTAACTTCAAACTCCCATATCTCGTAAACGGATTGACGAACTCGAGATATACCTGTTGCATCTGAAAGTAGAAACTCGCCCCATTACAATGGCGTGTGTACTTTTCTCCTAGGCCATTCCAGTTATTGGTTTCGAGTATCAGACTTGCGAAAATTTTGATGGTTTCAAAACCATCCTTAACTTCAAACTCCCATATCTCGCGAACGGATTGACGAACTCGAGATATTCCTGTTGCATCTGAAAGTAGAAACTCGCCCGATTACAACGGTATGTGTATTTTTCCCCTAGGCCTTTGTAGTTATTGGTTTTGGGAATCAGACTTTCGAAAATTTTGATGGTTGCTCAACCATTCCTTAACTTCAAACTCCCATATCTCGCGAACGAATTGACGAACTCGATTATTTCCTGTTGCATCTGAAAGCAGAAACTCGTCCGATTACAACGGTATGTGTATTTTTGCCCTAGGCCATAGTAGTTGTTGGTTTCGAGTATCAGACTTGCGAAAATTTTGATGGTTTCTCAACCATTCCTTAAATTTAAACTCCCATATCTCGCGAACGGATTGACGAACTCGAGATATTCCTGTTGCATCTGAAAGTAGAAACTCGCCCGATTACAACGGTATGTGTATTTTTCCCCCAGGCCTTTGTAGTTATTGGTTTTGGGAATCAGACTTTCGAAAATTTTGATGGTTGCTCAACCATTCCTTAACTTCAAACTCCCATATCTCGCGAACGAATTGACGAACTCGAGAAATTCCTGTTGTATCTGAAAGCAGAAACTCGCCCGATTACAACGGTATGTGTATTTTTGCCCTAGGCCATAGTAGTTATTGGTTTCGAGTATCAGATATGCGAAAGTTTTGATGGAATCTCAACCATTCTTTAACTTCAAACTCCCATATCTCGCGAACGGATTGACGAACTCGAGATATTCCTGTTGCATCTGAAAGTAGGAACTCGCCTCATTACAATGGTGTGTGTACTTTTCTCCTCGGCCATTCCAGTTATTGGTTTCGAGTATCAGACTTGCGAAAATTTTGATGGTTTCTCAACCATTCCTTAACTTCAAACTCCCATATCTCGCGAACGGATTGTCGAACTCGAGAAATTCCTGTTGCATCTGAATGCAGAAACTTGCCCGATTACGATGCTACGTGTAGTTTTCCCCTAGGCCATTGTAGTTATTGGTTTCGAGTATCAGACTTGCGAAAATTACGATGGTTTCGCAAATATTCCTTAACTTCAAACTCCCATATCTCGCGGACGGATTGACGAACTCGAGAAATTCCTGTTGCATCTGAAAGCAGAAACTCGCCCGATTACAATGCTATATGTATTTTTCCCCTAGGCCATTCCAGTTATTGATTCAAGTATCAGAACAGCGAAAATTTTGATGGTTTCTCAACCATTCCTTAACTTCAAACTACCATATCTCGCGAACGGATTGACGAACTCGAGAAATTCCTGTTGCATCTGAAAGTAGAAACTCGCCCGATTACAATGCTCTGTGTACTTTTCCCCTAGTCCAATCCAGTTATTTGTTTCGAGTATCAGAACTGCGAAAATTTTGATGGTTTCTCCACCATTCCTTAATTTCAAACTCCCATATCTCGCGAACGGATTGACGAACTGGAGAAATTCCTGTTGCATCTGATAGTAGTAACTCGTCCGATTACAATGCGGTGTGTACTTTTCCCCTAGGCCATTCCAGTTATTGGTTTCGAGTATCAGACTTGCGAACATTTTGATGGTTTCTCAACCATTCCTTAACTTCAAACTCCCATATCTCGCGAACGGATTGACGAACTCGATTATTTCCTGTTGCATCTGAAAGCAGAAACTCGACCGATTACAATGGTGTGTGTACTTTTCTCCTAGGCCATTAAAGTTATTCGATTCTAGCATCAGAATTGCGAAAATTATGATGCTTCTCAACCATCTCTTAAGTCCAAAATCCGATATTTCGCGAACGGATTGAAGAATCCGAAAAATTTCTGTTGCATCTGAAAGTAGAAGCTCTCCCGATTACAACGGTATGTGTATTTTTCCCCTCGGCCTTTTTAGTTATTGGTTTCGAGTATCAGACTTGCGAAAACTTTGATGGTTTCTCAACCATTCCTTAACTTCAAACTCCCATATCTCGCGAACGGATTGACGATCTCGAGATATTCCTGTTACATCTGAAAGTAGAAACTCGCCCCATTATAATGGTGTGTGTACTTTTCTCCTAGGCCATTCCAGTTATTGGTTTCGAGTATCTGACCAGCGAACATATTGATGGTTTCTCAACCATTCCTTAATTTCAAACTCCCATATCTTGCGAACGGATTGACGAACTCGAGAAATTCCTGTTGCATCTGAAAGTAGAAACTCGCCCGATTTCAACGGTGTGTGTACTTTTCCCCTAGGCCATTCCAGTTATTGGTTTCGAGTAACAGACTTGCGAAAATTTTGATGATTTCTCAACCATTCCTTACTTTCAAACTCCCATATCTCGCGAACGGATTGACGAACTCGAGAAATTCCTGTTGCATCTGAAAGCAGAAACTCGTCCGATTACAACGGTATGTGTATTTTTGCCCTAGGCCATAGTAGTTATAGGTTTCGAGTTACAGACTTGCGAAAATTTTGATTGTTTCTCAACCATTCCTTAACTTCAAACTCCCATATCTCGCGAACGGATTGACGAACTCGATTATTTCCTGTTGCATCTGAAAGCAGAAACTCGACCGATTACAATGGTGTGTGTACTTTTCCCCTAGGCCATTCCAGTTATTGGTTTCGAGTAACAGACTTGCGAAAATATTGATGGTTTCTCAAACATTCCTTAACTTCAAACTCCCATATCTCGCGAACGGATTCACGAACTCGAGAATTTCCTATTCCATCTGAAAGCAGAAACTCGCCCGATTACAACGGTATGTGTATTTTTCCCCTAGGCCTTTGTAGTTATTGGTTTCGAGTATCAAACCAGCGGAAATTTTGATGGGTTCTCAACCATTCCTTACCTTCAAACACCCATATCTCGCGAACGGAAAGACGAACTCGAGAAATTCCTGTTGCATCTGAAAGTAGAAACTCGCCCCATTACAATGGTGTGTGTACTTTTCCCCTAGGCCATTCCAGTTATTGGTTTCGAGTAACAGACTTGCGAAAATTTTGATGATTTCTCAACCATTCCTTACTTTCAAACTCCCATATCTCGCGAACGGATTGACGAACTCGAGAAATTCCTATTGCATCTGAAAGCAGAAACTCGTCCGATTACAACGGTATGTGTATTTTTGCCCTAGGCCATAGTAGTTATAGGTTTCGAGTTACAGACTTGCGAAAATTTTGATTGTTTCTCAACCATTCCTTAACTTCAAACTCCCATATCTCGCGAACGGATTGACGAACTCGAGAAATTCCTGTTGCATCTGAAAGTAGAAACTCGCCCGATTACAAAGGTATGTGTATTTTTGCCCTAGGCCATTCCAGTTATTGGTTTCGAGTATCAGACCAGCGAAAATTTTGATGGTTTCTCATCAATTCCTTACCTTCATACACCCATATCTCGCGAACGGAATGACGAACTCGAGAAATTCCTGTTGCATCTGAAAGTAGAAGCTCGCCCGATTACAATGGTGTGTGTACTTTTCCCCTAGGCCATTCCTGTTATTGGTTTCGAGTAACAGACTTGCGAAAATTTTGATGGTTTCTCAACCATTCCTTACTTTCAAACTCCCATATCTCGCGAACGGATTGACGAACTCGAGAAATTCCTGTTGCATCTGAAAGCAGAAACTCGTCCGATTACAACGGTATGTGTATTTTTGCCCTAGGCCATAGTAGTTATAGGTTTCGAGTTACAGACTTGCGAAAATTTTGATTGTTTCTCAACCATTCCTTAACTTCAAACTCCCATATCTCGCGAACGGATTGACGAACTCGATTATTTCCTGTTGCATCTGAAAGCAGAAACTCGACCGATTACAATGGTGTGTGTACTTTTCCCCTAGGCCATTCCAGTTATTGGTTTCGAGTAACAGACTTGCGAAAATATTGATGGTTTCTCAAACATTCCTTAACTTCAAACTCCCATATCTCGCGAACGGATTCACGAACTCGAGAATTTCCTATTCCATCTGAAAGCAGAAACTCGCCCGATTACAACGGTATGTGTATTTTTCCCCTAGGCCTTTGTAGTTATTGGTTTCGAGTATCAGACCAGCGGAAATTTTGATGGGTTCTCAACCATTCCTTACCTTCAAACACCCATATCTCGCGAACGGAAAGACGAACTCGAGAAATTCCTGTTGCATCTGAAAGTAGAAACTCGCCCCATTACAATGGTGTGTGTACTTTTCCCCTAGGCCATTCCAGTTATTGGTTTCGAGTAACAGACTTGCGAAAATTTTGATGATTTCTCAACCATTCCTTACTTTCAAACTCCCATATCTCGCGAACGGATTGACGAACTCGAGAAATTCCTGTTGCATCTGAAAGCAGAAACTCGTCCGATTACAACGGTATGTGTATTTTTGCCCTAGGCCATAGTAGTTATAGGTTTCGAGTATCTGACCAGCGAACATATTGATGGTTTCTCAACCATTCCTTAACTTCAAACTCCCATATCTTGCGAACGGATTGACGAACTCGAGAAATTCCTGTTGCATCTGAAAGTAGAAACTCGCCCGATTTCAACGGTGTGTGTACTTTTCCCCTAGGCCATTCCAGTTATTGGTTTCGAGTAACAGACTTGCGAAAATTTTGATGATTTCTCAACCATTCCTTACTTTCAAACTCCCATATCTCGCGAACGGATTGACGAACTCGAGAAATTCCTGTTGCATCTGAAAGCAGAAACTCGTCCGATTACAACGGTATGTGTATTTTTGCCCTAGGCCATAGTAGTTATAGGTTTCGAGTTACAGACTTGCGAAAATTTTGATTGTTTCTCAACCATTCCTTAACTTCAAACTCCCATATCTCGCGAACGGATTGACGAACTCGATTATTTCCTGTTGCATCTGAAAGCAGAAACTCGACCGATTACAATGGTGTGTGTACTTTTCCCCTAGGCCATTCCAGTTATTGGTTTCGAGTAACAGACTTGCGAAAATATTGATGGTTTCTCAAACATTCCTTAACTTCAAACTCCCATATCTCGCGAACGGATTCACGAACTCGAGAATTTCCTATTCCATCTGAAAGCAGAAACTCGCCCGATTACAACGGTATGTGTATTTTTCCCCTAGGCCTTTGTAGTTATTGGTTTCGAGTATCAAACCAGCGGAAATTTTGATGGGTTCTCAACCATTCCTTACCTTCAAACACCCATATCTCGCGAACGGAAAGACGAACTCGAGAAATTCCTGTTGCATCTGAAAGTAGAAACTCGCCCCATTACAATGGTGTGTGTACTTTTCCCCTAGGCCATTCCAGTTATTGGTTTCGAGTAACAGACTTGCGAAAATTTTGATGATTTCTCAACCATTCCTTACTTTCAAACTCCCATATCTCGCGAACGGATTGACGAACTCGAGAAATTCCTGTTGCATCTGAAAGCAGAAACTCGTCCGATTACAACGGTATGTGTATTTTTGCCCTAGGCCATAGTAGTTATAGGTTTCGAGTTACAGACTTGCGAAAATTTTGATTGTTTCTCAACCATTCCTTAACTTCAAACTCCCATATCTCGCGAACGGATTGACGAACTCGAGAAATTCCTGTTGCATCTGAAAGTAGAAACTCGCCCGATTACAAAGGTATGTGTATTTTTGCCCTAGGCCATTCCAGTTATTGGTTTCGAGTATCAGACCAGCGAAAATTTTGATGGTTTCTCATCAATTCCTTACCTTCATACACCCATATCTCGCGAACGGAATGACGAACTCGAGAAATTCCTGTTGCATCTGAAAGTAGAAGCTCGCCCGATTACAATGGTGTGTGTACTTTTCCCCTAGGCCATTCCTGTTATTGGTTTCGAGTAACAGACTTGCGAAAATTTTGATGGTTTCTCAACCATTCCTTACTTTCAAACTCCCATATCTCGCGAACGGATTGACGAACTCGAGAAATTCCTGTTGCATCTGAAAGCAGAAACTCGTCCGATTACAACGGTATGTGTATTTTTGCCCTAGGCCATAGTAGTTATTGGTTTCGGGTATCAGACTTGCGAAAATTTTGATGGTTTCTCAAGCATTCCTTAACTTCAAATTCCCATATCTCGCGAACGGATTGACGAACTCGTTTATTTCCTGTTGCATCTGAAAGTAGAAAGTCGACCGATTACAATGGTGTGTGTACTTTTCCCCCAGGTCATTCCAGTTATTCGTTTCTAGCATCAGAATTGCAAAAATTTTGATGGTTTCTCAACCATTGCTTAACATCAAACTCCCATATCTCGCGAACGGATTGACGAACTCGAGGAACTCCTGTTGCATCTGAAAGTAGAAACTCGCCCAATTACAAAGGTATGTGTATTTTTCCCCTAGGCCATAGTAGTTATTGGTTTCGAGTATCAGACTTGCGAAAATTGTGATGGTCTCTCAACCATTCCTTAACTTCAAACACCCATATCTCGCGAACGGATTGACGAACTCGAGGAATTCCTGTTGCATCTGATAGTAGAAACTCGCCCCATTACAATGGTGTGTGTACTTTTCCCCTAGGCCATAGTAGTTATTGGTTTCGAGTATCAGACTTGCGAAAATTTTGATGGTTTCTCAAGCATTCCTTAACTTCAAATTCCCATATCTCGCGAACGGATTGACGAACTCGATTATTTCCTGTTGCATCTGAAAGTAGAAAGTCGACCGATTACAATGGTGTGTGTACTTTTCCCCCAGGTCATTCCAGTTATTCGTTTCTAGCATCAGAATTGCGAAAATTTTGATGGTTTCTCAACCATTGCTTAACATCAAACTCCCATATCTCGCGAACGGATTGACGAACTCGAGAAACTCCTGTTGCATCTGAAAGTAGAAACTCGCCCAATTACAAATGTATGTGTATTTTTCCCCCAGGCCATAGTAGTTATTGGTTTCGAGTATCAGACTTGCGAAAATTGTGATGGTCTCTCAACCATTCCTTAACTTCAAACACCCATATCTCGCGAACGGATTGACGAACTCGAGGAATTCCTGTTGCATCTGAAAGTAGAAACTCGCCCCATTACAATGGTGTGTGTACTTTTCCCCTAGGCCATTCCAGTTATTGGTTTCGCGTATCACACTTGCGAAGATTTTGATGGTTTGTCAACCATTCCTTAACTTCAAACTCCCATACCTCGCGAACGGATTGACGAACTCGAGAAATTCCTGTTGCATCTGAAATTAGAAACTCGCCCCATTACAATGGTGTGTGTACTTTTCCCCTAGGCCATTCCAGTTACTGGTATCGAGTATCAGACTTTCGAAAATTTTGATGGTTTCTCAACCCTTCCTTAACTTCAAAATCCCATATCTCGCGAACGGATTGACGAACTCGATTATTTCCTGTTGCATCTGAAAGCAGAAACTCGCCCGATTACAATGGTGTGTGTACTTTTCCCCTAGGCCATTCCTGTTATTGGTTTCGAGTAACAGACTTGCGAAAATTTTGATGGTTTCTCAACCATTCCTTACTTTCAAACTCCCATATCTCGCGAACGGATTGACGAACTCGAGAAATTCCTGTTGCATCTGAAAGCAGAAACTCGTCCGATTACAACGGTATGTGTATTTTTGCCCTAGGCCATAGTAGTTATAGGTTTCGAGTTACAGACTTGCGAAAATTTTGATTGTTTCTCAACCATTCCTTAACTTCAAACTCCCATATCTCGCGAACGGATTGACGAACTCGAGAAATTCCTGTTGCATCTGAAAGTAGAAACTCGCCCGATTACAAAGGTATGTGTATTTTTGCCCTAGGCCATTCCAGTTATTGGTTTCGAGGATCAGACCAGCGAAAATTTTGATGGTTTCTCATCAATTCCTTACCTTCATACACCCATATCTCGCGAACGGAATGACGAACTCGAGAAATTCCTGTTGCATCTGAAAGTAGAAGCTCGCCCGATTACAATGGTGTGTGTACTTTTCCCCTAGGCCATTCCTGTTATTGGTTTCGAGTAACACACTTGCGAAAATTTTGATGGTTTCTCAACCATTCCTTACTTTCTAACTCCCATATCTCGCGAACGGATTGACGAACTCGAGAAATTCCTGTTGCATCTGAAAGTAGAAACTCGCCCCATTACAACGGTGTGTGTACTTTTCCCCTAGGCCATTCCAGTTATTGGTTTCGAGTAACAGACTTGCGAAAATATTGATGGTTTCTCAAACATTCCTTAACTTCAAACTCCCATATCTCGCGAACGGATTCACGAACTCGAGAATTTCCTATTCCATCTGAAAGCAGAAACTCGCCCGATTACAACGGTATTTGTATTTTTGCCCTAGGCCATTGTAGTTATTGGTTTCGAGTATCAAACTTGCGAATATTTTGATGGTTTCTCAACCATTCCTTAACTTCAAACTCCCATATCTCGCGATCGGATTGACGAACTCGAGAAATGCCTGTTGCATCTGAAAGTAGAAACTCGCCCGATTACAAAGGTATGTGTATATTTGCCCTAAGCCATTCCAGTTATTGGTTTCGAGTGTCAGAGCAGCGAAATTTTTGATGTATTCTCAACCATTCCTTACCTTCAAACACCCATATCTCGCGAACGGAATGACGAACTCGAGAAATTCCTGTTGCATCTGAAAGTAGAAACTCGCCCCATTACAATGGTGTGTGTACTTTTCCCCTAGGCCATTCCAGTTATTGGTTTCGAGTAACAGACTTGCGAAAATTTTGATTATTTCTCAACCATTCCTTACTTTCTAACTCCCATATCTCGCGAACGGATTGACGAACTCGAGAAATTCCTATTGCATCTGAAAGCAGAAACTCGTCCGATTACAACGGTATGTGTATTTTTGCCCTAGGCCATAGTAGTTATAGGTTTCGAGTATCAGACTTGCGAAAATTTTGATGGTTTCTCAACCATTACTTAACTTCAAACTCCCATATCTCTCGAAGGGTTGACGAAATCGAGAAATTCCTGTTGCATCTGAAAGTAGAAACTCGCCCGATTACAATGGTGTGTGTACTTTGCCACTAGGTCATTCCAGTTATCGGTTTCGAGTATCAGACCAGCGAAAATTTTGATGGTTTCTCAACCATTCCTTAACTTCAAACTCCCATATCTCGCGAACGGATTAACGTACTTGAGAAATTCCTGTTGCATCTGACAAAGAAACTCGTCCGATTACAATGGTATGTGAATTTTTGCCCTAGGCCGTAGTAGTTATTGGTTTCGAGTATCAGACTTGCGAAAATTTTGATGGTTTCTCAACCATTCCTTAACTTGAAACTCCCATATCTCGCGAACGGATTGACGAACTCGAGAAATTCCTGTTGCATCTGAAAGTAGAAACTCGCCCGATTACAAAGGTATGTGTATTTTTGCCCTAGGCCATTCCAGTTATTGGTTTCGAGGATCAGACCAGCGAAAATTTTGATGGTTTCTCATCAATTCGTTACCTTCATACACCCATATCTCTCGAACGGAATGACAAACTCGAGAAATTCCTGTTGCATCTGAAAGTAGAAACTCGTCCGGTTACAATGGTGTGTGTACTTTTCCCCTAGGCCATTCCTGTTATTGGTTTCGAGTAACAGACTTGCGAAAATTTTGATGGTTTCTCAACCATTCCTTAACTTCAAACTCCCATATCTCGCGAACGGATTCACGAACTCGAGAAATTCCTGTTGCATCTGAAAGCAGAAACTCGCCCGATTGCAACGGTATGTGTATTTTTGCCCTAGGCCATTGTAGTTATTGGTTTCGAGTATCAAACTTGCGAAAATTTTGATGGTTTCTTAACCATTCCTTAACTTCAAACTCCCATATCTCGCGAACGGATTGACGAACTCGATTATTTCATGTTGCATCTGAAAGCAGAAACTCGACCGATTACAATGGTGTGTGCACTTTTCCCCTAGGTCATTCCAGTTATTCGTTTCTAGCATCAGAATTGCGAAAATTTTGATGGTTTCTCAACCATTCCTTAACTTCAAACTCCCATATCTCGCGAACGGATTGACGAACTCGAGAAATTCCTGTTGCATCTGAAAGTAGAAGCTCGCCCGATTACAAAGGTATGTGTATTTTTCCCCTAGGCCATTGTAGTTATTGTTTTCGAGTATCAGACTTGCGAAAATTTTGATGGTTTCTCAACCATTCCTTAACTTCAAACTGCCATATCTCGCGAACGGATTGACGAACCCGAGAAATTCCATTTGCATCTGAAAGTAGAAACTCGCCCGATTACAAAGGTATGTGTATTTTTGCCCTAGGCCATTCCAGTTATTGGTTTCGAGTATCAGACTTGCGAAAATTTTGATGGTTTCTCAAGCATTCCTTAACTTCAAACTCCCATATCTCGCGAACGGATTGACGTACACGAGAAATTCCGGTTGCATCTGGAAGAAGAGACTCTCCCAATTACAACTGTATGTGTATTTTTGCCCTAGGTCATAGTAGTTATTGGTTTCGAGTACCAGACTTGCGAAAATTTTTATCGTTTCTCAATCATTCCTTAATTTCAAACTGCCATATCTCGCGAACGGATTGACGAACTCGAGAAATTCCTGTTGCATCTGAAAGTAGAAACTCGCCCGATTACAATGGTATGTGTATTTTTCCCCTAGGCCTTAGTAGTTATTGGTTTCGAGTATCAGACTTAGAAAATTTTGATGGTTTCTCAAGCATTCCTTAACTTCAAACTCCCATATCTCGCGAACGGATTGACGAGCTGGATTATTTCCTGTTTCATCTGAACGTAGAAAGTCGTCCGATTACTATGGTTTGTGTACTTTTCCCCTAGGTCATTCCGGTTATTCGTTTCTAGTATCAGACTTGCGAAAATTTTGATGGTTTCTCAACCATTCCTTACCTTCAAACGCCCATATCTCGCGAACGGAATGACGAACTCGAGAAATTCCTGTTGTATCTGAAAGTAGAAACTCGCCCGATTACAATGCTGTGTGTACTTTTCCCCTAGGCCATTCCTGTTATTGGTTTCCAGTATCAGACTTGCGAAAATTTTGATGGTTTCTCAACCATTCCTTAACTTCAAACTGCCATATCTCCCGAACGGATTGACGTGCTCGAGAAATTCCTGTTGCATCTGAAAGTAGAAACTCGCCCGATTACAAAGGTATGTGTATTTTTCCCCTAGGCCTTTGTAGTTATTGGTTTCGAGTATCAGACTTGCGAAAATTTTGATGGTTTCTCAACCATTCCTTACATTCAAACACCCATATCTCGCGAACAGAATAACGTACTCGAGAAATTCCTGTTGTTTCTGAAAGTAGAAGCTCGCCCGATTACAATGGTGTGTGTACTTTTCCCCTAGGCCATTCCTGTTATTGGTTTCCAGTATCAGACTTTCGAAAATTTTGATGGTTTCTCAAGCATTCCTTAACTTCAAACTCCCATATCTCGCGAACGGATTGACGAACTCGATTATTTCCTGTTGCATCTGAAAGTAGAAACTCGACCGATTACAATGGTGTGTGTATTTTTGCCATATGCCATTCCAGTTATTGGTTTCGACTATCAGACCAGCGAAAATTTTGATGGTTTCTCAACCATTCCTTACCTTCATACACCCATATCTCGCGAACGGAATGACGAACTCGAGAAATTCCTGTTGCAACTGAAAGTAGAAACTCGCCCGATTACAACGCTATGTGTATTTTTCCCCTAGGCCATTGTAGTTATTGGTTTCGAGTATCAGACTTGCGAAAATTTTGATGGTTTCTCAACCATTCCTTAACTTCAAACTCCCATATCTCGCGAACGGATTGACGAACACGAGAAACTCCGGTTGCATCTGGAAGAAGAGACTCTCCCGATTACAACGGTATGTGTATTTCTGCCCTAGGCCATAGTAGTTATTGGTTTCGAGTATCAGACTTGCGAAAATTTTGATGGTTTCTCAAACTTTCCTTACCTTCAAACACCCATATCTCGCGAACGGAATGACGAACTCGAGAAATTCCTGTTGTATCTGAAAGTAGAGACTCCCCCGTTGACAATGGTGTGTGTACTTTTCCCCTAGGTCATTCCAGTTATTCGTTTCTAGCATCAGAAATGCGAAAATTTTGATGGTTTCTCAACCATTTCTTAACTTCAAACTCCCGTATCTCGCGAACGGATTGACGAACACGAGAAATTCCGGTTGCATCTGGAAGAAGAAACTATCCCGATTACAACGGTATGTGTATTTTCCCCCTAGGCCATAGTAGTTATTGGTTTCGAGTATCAGACTTTCGAAAATTTTGATGGTTTCTCAACCATTCCTTAACTTCAAACTCCCATATCTCGCGAACGGATTGAAGAACTCGAGAATTTCCTATTGCATCGGAAAGCAGAAACTCGCCGGATTACAACGGTATGTGTATTTTTGCCCTAGGCCATAGTAGTTACTGGTTTCGAGTATCAGACTTGCGAAAATTTTGATGGTTTCTCAAGCATTCCTTAACTTCAAACTCCCATATCTCGCGAAAGGATTGACGAACTCGAGAAATTCCTGTTGCATCTGGAAGAAGAAACTCTCCCGATTACAATGGTGTGTGTACTTTTCCCCTAGGTCATTCCAGTTATTCGTTTCTAGCATCTGAATTGCGAAAATTTTGATGGTTTCTCAACCATTCCTTAACTTCAAACTCCCATATCTCGCGAACGGATTGACGAACTCGAGAAATTCCTGTTGCATCTGAAAGCAGAAACTCGCCCGATTGCAACGGTATGTGTATTTTTGCCCTAGGCCATTGTAG
Source organism: Ptiloglossa arizonensis (assembly GCF_051014685.1). Taxonomy (NCBI): domain Eukaryota; kingdom Metazoa; phylum Arthropoda; class Insecta; order Hymenoptera; family Colletidae; genus Ptiloglossa; species Ptiloglossa arizonensis. The sequence continues at coordinate 28,589 of NW_027479919.1, forward strand.
TTATTGGTTTCGAGTATCAAACTTGCGAAAATTTTGATGGTTTCTTAACCATTCCTTAACTTCAAACTCCCATATCTCGCGAACGGATTGACGAACTCGATTATTTCCTGTTGCATCTGAAAGCAGAAACTCGACCGATTACAATGGTGTGTGCACTTTTCCCCTAGGTCATTCCAGTTATTCGTTTCTAGCATCAGAATTGCGAAAATTTTGATGGTTTCTCAACCATTCCTTAACTTCAAACTCCCATATCTCGCGAACGGATTGACGAACTCGAGAAATTCCTGTTGCATCTGAAAGTAGAAGCTCGCCCGATTACAAAGGTATGTGTATTTTTCCCCTAGGCCATTGTAGTTATTGTTTTCGAGTATCAGACTTGCGAAAATTGTGATGCTTTCTCAACCATTCCTTAACTTCAAACTCCCACATTTCGCGAACGGATTGACGAATCCGAAAAATTTCTGTTGCATCTGAAAACAGAAAGTCTCCCGATTACAACGCTATGTGTATTTTTGCCCTAGGCCATTGTAGTTATTGGTTTCGAGTATCAGACTTGCGAAAATTTTGATGGTTTCTCAACCATTCCTTAACTTCAAACTGCCATATCTCGCGAACGGATTGACGAACCCGAGAAATTCCATTTGCATCTGAAAGTAGAAACTCGCCCGATTACAAAGGTATGTGTATTTTTGCCCTAGGCCATTCCAGTTATTGGTTTCGAGTATCAGACTTGCGAAAATTTTGATGGTTTCTCAAGCATTCCTTAACTTCAAACTCCCATATCTCGCGAACGGATTGACGTACACGAGAAATTCCGGTTGCATCTGGAGGAAGAGACTCTCCCAATTACAACTGTATGTGTATTTTTGCCCTAGGTCATAGTAGTTATTGGTTTCGAGTACCAGACTTGCGAAAATTTTTATCGTTTCTCAACCATTCCTTAATTTCAAACTGCCATATCTCGCGAACGGATTGACGAACTCGAGAAATTCCTGTTGCATCTGAAAGTAGAAACTCGCCCGATTACAATGGTATGTGTATTTTTCCCCTAGGCCTTAGTAGTTATTGGTTTCGAGTATCAGACTTAGAAAATTTTGATGGTTTCTCAAGCATTCCTTAACTTCAAACTCCCTTATCTCGCGAACGGATTGACGAGCTGGATTATTTCCTGTTGCATCTGAACGTAGAAAGTCGTCCGATTACTATGGTTTGTGTACTTTTCCCCTAGGTCATTCCGGTTATTCGTTTCTAGTATCAGACTTGCGAAAATTTTGATGGTTTCTCAACCATTCCTTACCTTCAAACGCCCATATCTCGCGAACGGAATGACGAACTCGAGAAATTCCTGTTGTATCTGAAAGTAGAAACCCGCCCGATTACAATGCTGTGTGTACTTTTCCCCTAGGCCATTCCTGTTATTGGTTTCCAGTATCAGACTTGCGAAAATTTTGATGGTTTCTCAACCATTCTATACTTCAAACTCACATATCTCCCGAACGGATTGACGTGCTCGAGAAATTCCTGTTGCATCTGAAAGTAGAAACTCGCCCGATTACAAAGGTATGTGTATTTTTCTCCTAGGCCTTTGTAGTTATTGGTTTCGAGTATCAGACTTGCGAAAATTTTGATGGTTTGTCAACCATTCCTTACATTCAAACACCCATATCTCGCGAACAGAATAACGTACTCGAGAAATTCCTGTTGTTTCTGAAAGTAGAAACTCGCCCGATTACAATGGTGTGTGTACTTTTCCCCTAGGCCATTCCTGTTATTGGTTTCCAGTATCAGACTTTCGAAAATTTTGATGGTTTCTCAAGCATTCCTTAACTTCAAACTCCCATATCTCGCGAACGGATTGACGAACTCGATTATTTCCTGTTGCATCTGAAAGCAGAAACTCGACCGATTACAATGGTGTGTGCACTTTTCCCCTAGGTCATTCCAGTTATTCGTTTCTAGCATCAGAATTGCGAAAATTTTGATGGTTTCTCAACCATTCCTTAACTTCAAACTCCCATATCTCGCGAACGGATTGACGAACTCGAGAAATTCCTGTTGCATCTGAAAGTAGAAGCTCGCCCGATTACAAAGGTATGTGTATTTTTCCCCTAGGCCATTGTAGTTATTGTTTTCGAGTATCAGACTTGCGAAAATTGTGATGCTTTCTCAACCATTCCTTAACTTCAAACTCCCACATTTCGCGAACGGATTGACGAATCCGAAAAATTTCTGTTGCATCTGAAAACAGAAAGTCTCCCGATTACAACGCTATGTGTATTTTTGCCCTAGGCCATTGTAGTTATTGGTTTCGAGTATCAGACTTGCGAAAATTTTGATGGTTTCTCAACCATTCCTTAACTTCAAACTGCCATATCTCGCGAACGGATTGACGAACCCGAGAAATTCCATTTGCATCTGAAAGTAGAAACTCGCCCGATTACAAAGGTATGTGTATTTTTGCCCTAGGCCATTCCAGTTATTGGTTTCGAGTATCAGACTTGCGAAAATTTTGATGGTTTCTCAAGCATTCCTTAACTTCAAACTCCCATATCTCGCGAACGGATTGACGTACACGAGAAATTCCGGTTGCATCTGGAGGAAGAGACTCTCCCAATTACAACTGTATGTGTATTTTTGCCCTAGGTCATAGTAGTTATTGGTTTCGAGTACCAGACTTGCGAAAATTTTTATCGTTTCTCAACCATTCCTTAATTTCAAACTGCCATATCTCGCGAACGGATTGACGAACTCGAGAAATTCCTGTTGCATCTGAAAGTAGAAACTCGCCCGATTACAATGGTATGTGTATTTTTCCCCTAGGCCTTAGTAGTTATTGGTTTCGAGTATCAGACTTAGAAAATTTTGATGGTTTCTCAAGCATTCCTTAACTTCAAACTCCCTTATCTCGCGAACGGATTGACGAGCTGGATTATTTCCTGTTGCATCTGAACGTAGAAAGTCGTCCGATTACTATGGTTTGTGTACTTTTCCCCTAGGTCATTCCGGTTATTCGTTTCTAGTATCAGACTTGCGAAAATTTTGATGGTTTCTCAACCATTCCTTACCTTCAAACGCCCATATCTCGCGAACGGAATGACGAACTCGAGAAATTCCTGTTGTATCTGAAAGTAGAAACCCGCCCGATTACAATGCTGTGTGTACTTTTCCCCTAGGCCATTCCTGTTATTGGTTTCCAGTATCAGACTTGCGAAAATTTTGATGGTTTCTCAACCATTCTATACTTCAAACTCACATATCTCCCGAACGGATTGACGTGCTCGAGAAATTCCTGTTGCATCTGAAAGTAGAAACTCGCCCGATTACAAAGGTATGTGTATTTTTCTCCTAGGCCTTTGTAGTTATTGGTTTCGAGTATCAGACTTGCGAAAATTTTGATGGTTTCTCAACCATTCCTTACATTCAAACACCCATATCTCGCGAACAGAATAACGTACTCGAGAAATTCCTGTTGTTTCTGAAAGTAGAAACTCGCCCGATTACAATGGTGTGTGTACTTTTCCCCTAGGCCATTCCTGTTATTGGTTTCCAGTATCAGACTTTCGAAAATTTTGATGGTTTCTCAAGCATTCCTTAACTTCAAACTCCCATATCTCGCGAACGGATTGACGAACTCGATTATTTCCTGTTGCATCTGAAAGTAGAAACTCGACCGATTACAATGGTGTGTGTACTTTTCCCCTAGGCCATTCCAGTTATTGGTTTCGAGTAACAGACTTGCGAAAATTGTGATGGTTTCTCAACCATTCCTTAACTTCAAACTCCCATATCTCGCGAACGGATTGACGAACTCGAGAAATTCCTGTTGCATCTGAAAGTAGAGACTCGCCCGATTACAAAGGTATGTGTATTTTTCCCCTAGGCCTTTGTAGTTATTGGTTTCGAGTATCAGACTTGCGAAAATTTTGATGGTTTCTCAACCATTCCTTAACTTCAAACTCCCATATCTCGCGAACGGATTGACGAACACGAGAAACTCCGGTTGCATCTGGAAGAAGAGACTCTCCCGATTACAACGGTATGTGTATTTTTGCCCTAGGCCATAGTAGTTATTGGTTTCGAGTATCAGACTTGCGAAAATTTTGATGGTTTCTCAAACTTTCCTTACCTTCAAACACCCATATCTCGCGAACGGAATGACGAACTCGAGAAATTCCTGTTGTATCTGAAAGTAGAGACTCCCCCGTTGACAATGGTGTGTGTACTTTTCCCCTAGGTCATTCCAGTTATTCGTTTCTAGCATCAGAATTGCGAAAATTTTGATGGTTTCTCAACCATTCCTTAACTTCAAACTCCCGTATCTCGCGAACGGATTGACGAACTCGAGACATTCCTGTAGCATCTGAAAGTAGAAACTCGCCCCATTACAACGGTGTGTGTACTTTTCCCCTAGGCCATTCCAGTTATTGGTTTCGAGTAACAGACTTGCGAAAATTGTGATGGTTTCTCAACCATTCCTTAACTTCAAACTCCCATATCTCGCGAACGGATTGACGAACTCGAGAAATTCCTGTTGCATCTGAAAGTAGAGACTCGCCCGATTACAAAGGTATGTGTATTTTTCCCCTAGGCCTTTGTAGTTATTGGTTTCGAGTATCAGACTTGCGAAAATTTTGATGGTATCTCAACCATTCCTTACATTCAAACACCCATATCTCGCGAACAGAATAACGTACTCGAGAAATTCCTGTTGTTTCTGAAAGTAGAAACTCGCCCGATTACAATGGTGTGTGTACTTTTCCCCTAGGCCATTCCTGTTATTGGTTTCCAGTATCAGACTTTCGAAAATTTTGATGGTTTCTCAAGCATTCCTTAACTTCAAACTCCCATATCTCGCGAACGGATTGACGAACTCGATTATTTCCTGTTGCATCTGAAAGTAGAAACTCGACCGATTACAATGGTGTGTGTATTTTTGCCATAGGCCATTCCAGTTATTGGTTTCGACTATCAGACCAGCGAAAATTTTGATGGTTTCTCAACCATTCCTTACCTTCATACACCCATATCTCGCGAACGGAATGACGAACTCGAGAAATTCCTGTTGCAACTGAAAGTAGAAACTCGCCCGATTACAACGCTATGTGTATTTTTCCCCTAGGCCATTGTAGTTATTGGTTTCGAGTATCAGACTTGCGAAAATTTTGATGGTTTCTCAACCATTCCTTAACTTCAAACTCCCATATCTCGCGAACGGATTGACGAACACGAGAAACTCCGGTTGCATCTGGAAGAAGAGACTCTCCCGATTACAACGGTATGTGTATTTTTGCCCTAGGCCATAGTAGTTATTGGTTTCGAGTATCAGACTTGCGAAAATTTTGATAGTTTCTCAAACTTTCCTTACCTTCAAACACCCATATCTCGCGAACGGAATGACGAACTCGAGAAATTCCTGTTGTATCTGAAAGTAGAGACTCCCCCGTTGACAATGGTGTGTGTACTTTTCCCCTAGGTCATTCCAGTTATTCGTTTCTAGCATCAGAATTGCGAAAATTTTGATGGTTTCTCAACCATTCCTTAACTTCAAACTCCCGTATCTCGCGAACGGATTGACGAACTCGAGACATTCCTGTAGCATCTGAAAGTAGAAACTCGCCCCATTACAACGGTGTGTGTACTTTTCCCCTAGGCCATTCCAGTTATTGGTTTCGAGTAAGAGACTTGCGAAAATTGTGATGGTTTCTCAACCATTCCTTAACTTCAAACTCCCATATCTCGCGAACGGATTGACGAACTCGAGAAATTCCTGTTGCATCTGAAACAGAAACTCGTCCGTTTACAATGGTATGTGTATTTTTGCCCTAGGCCGTAGTAGTTATTGGTTTCGAGTAACAGACTTGCGAAAATTTTGATGGTTTCTCAACCATTCCTTAACTTCAAACTCCCATATCTCCCGAACGGATTGACGTGCTCGAGAAATTCCTGTTGCATCTGAAAGTAGAAACTCGCCCGATTACAAAGGTATGTGTATTTTTCCCCTAGGCCTTTGTAGTTATTGGTTTCGAGTATCAGACTTGCGAAAATTTTGATGGTTTCTCAACCATTCCTTACATTCAAACACCCATATCTCGCGAACAGAATAACGTACTCGAGAAATTCCTGTTGTTTCTGAAAGTAGAAACTCGCCCCATTACAACGGTGTGTGTACTTTTCCCCTAGGCCATTCCAGTTATTGGTTTCGAGTAACAGACTTGCGGAAATATTGATGGTTTCTCAACCATTCCTTAACTTCAAACTCTTATATCTCGCGAACGGATTAACGAACTCGAGAATTTCCTATTGCATCTGAAAGCAGAAACTCGCCCGATTACAACGGTATGTGTATTTTTGCCCTAGGCCATAGTAGTTATTGGTTTCGAGTAACAGACTTGTGAAAATTTTCATGGTTTCTCAACCATTCCTTAACTTCAAACTCCCATATCTCGCGAACGGATTGACGAACTCGAGAGATTCCTGTTGCATCTGAAAGCAGAAACTCGCCCGATTACAAACATATGTGTATTTTTCCCCTAGGCCTTTGTAGTTATTGGTTTCGAGTATCAGACTTGCGAAAATTTTGATGGTTTCTCAACCATTCCTTAACTTCAAACTCCCATTTCTCGCGAACGGGTTAACGAACTCGAGAAATTCCTGTTGCATCTGAAACAGAAACTCGTCCGATTACAATGGTATGTGTATTTTTGCCCTAGGCCGTAGTAGTTATTGGTTTCGAGTATCAGACTTGCGAAAATCTTGTTGGTTTCTCAACCATTCCTTAACTTCAAACTCCCATATCTCGCGAACGGTTGACGAACTCGAGAATTTCCTGTTGCATCTGAAAGTACAAACTCGACCGATTACATTGGTGTGTGTACTTTTCCACTAGGCCATTCCAGTTATCGGTTTGGTGTATCAGACCAGCGAAAATTTTGATGGTTTCTCAACCATTCCTTAACTTCAAACTCCCATATCTCGCGAACGGATTGACGTACTCGAGAAATTCCTGTTGCATCTGAAACAGAAACTCGTCCGAGTACAATGGTATGTGAATTTTTGCCCTAGGCCGTAGTAGTTATTGGTTTCGAGTATCAGATTTGCGAAAATTTTGATGGTTTCTCAACCATTCCTTAACTTCAATCTCCGATACCTCGCGAACGGATTGACGAACACGAGAAATTCCGGTTGCATCTGGAAGAAGAAATTCTCCCGATTACAACGGTATGTGTATTTTCCCCCTAAGACTTTGTAGTTATTGGTTTCGTGTATCAGACTTGCGAAAATTTTGATGGTTTCTCAACCGTTCCTAAATTCAAGCTCCCATATCTCGCGAACGGATTGACGAACTCGAGAAATTCCTGTTGCATCTGAAACCAGAAACTCGTCCGATTACAACGGTATGTGTATTTTTGCCCTAGGCCATAGTAGTTATTGGTTTCGAGTATCAGATTTGCGAAAATTTTGATGGTTTTTCAACCATTCCTTAACTTCAAACTCCCATATCTCGCGAACGGTTGACGAACTCGAAAAATTCCTGTTGCATCTGAAAGTAGAAAGTCGTCCGATTACAACGGTATGTGTATTTTTGCCCTAGGCCATAGTAGTTATTGGTTTCGAGTATCAGACTTGCGAAAATTTTGATGGTTTCTCAACCATTCCTTAACTTCAAACTCCGATACCTCGCGAACGGATTGGCGAACTCGAGAAATTCCTGTTGCATCTGAAAGTAGAAACTCGCCCCATTACAAAGGTGTGTGTACTTTTCCCCTAGGGCATTCCAGTTATTCGTTTCTAGCATCAGAATTGCGAAAATTTTGACGGTTTCTCAAACATTCCTTAACTTCAAACTCCCATATCTCGCGAACGGATTGACGAACTCGAGAAATTCCTGTTGCATCAGAAAGTAGAAGCTCGTCCGATTACAACGGTATGTGTATTTTTGCCCTAGGCCATAGTAGTTATTGGTTTCGAGTATCAGACTTGCGAAAATTTTGATGGTTTCTCAACCATTCCTTAACTTCAAACTCCCATATCTCGCGAACGGATTGAAGAACTCGAGAATTTCCTATTGCATCGGAAACCAGAAACTCGTCCGATTACAACGGTATGTGTATTTTTGCCCTAGGCCATAGTAGTTATTGGTTTCGAGTATCAGACTTGCGAAAATTTTGATGGTTTCTCAACCATTCCTTAACTTCAAACTCCCATATCTCGCGAAAGGATTGACGAACTCGAGAAATTCCTATTGCATCTGAAAGAAGTAGCTCGCCCGATTACAACGGTATGTGTATTTTTGCCCTAGGCCATAGTAGTTATTGGTTTCGAGTAACAGACTTGCGAAAATTTTCATGGTTTCTCAACCATTCCTTAACTTCAAACTCCCATATCTCGCGAACGGATTGACGAACTCGAGAAATTCCTGTTGCATCTGAAACAGAAACTCGTCCGATTACAATGGTATGTGTATTTTTGCCCTAGGCCGTAGTAGTTATTGGTTTCGAGTATCAGACTTGCGAAAATTTTGTTGGTTTCTCAACCATTCCTTAACTTCAAACTCTCACATCTCGCGAACGGTTGACGAACTCGAGAAATTCCTGTTGCATCTGAAAGTAGAAACTCGCCCGATTACAATGGTGTGTGTACTTTTCCACTAGGCCATTCCAGTTATCGGTTTCGAGTATCAGACCCGCGAAAATTTTGATGGTTTCTCAACCATTCCTTACCTTCATACACCCATTTCTCGCGAACGGAATGACGAACTCGAGAAATTCCTGTTGCAACTGAAAGTAGAAACTCGCCCGATTACAACGCTATGTGTATTTTTCCCCTAGGCCATTGTAGTTATTGGTTTCGAGTATCAGACTTGCGAAAATTTTGTTGGTTTCTCAACCATTCCTTAACTTCAAACTCTCACATCTCGCGAACGGTTGACGAACTCGAGAAATTCCTGTTGCATCTGAAAGTAGAAACTCGCCCGATTACAATGGTGTGTGTACTTTTCCACTAGGCCATTCCAGTTATCGGTTTCGAGTATCAGACCCGCGAAAATTTTGATGGTTTCTCAACCATTCCTTACCTTCATACACCCATTTCTCGCGAACGGAATGACGAACTCGAGAAATTCCTGTTGCAACTGAAAGTAGAAACTCGCCCGATTACAACGCTATGTGTATTTTTCCCCTAGGCCATTGTAGTTATTGGTTTCGAGTATCAGACTTGCGAAAATTTTGATGGTTTCTCAACCATTCCTTAACTTCAAACTCCCATATCTCGCGAACGGATTGACGAACACGAGAAACTCCGGTTGCATCTGGAAGAAGAGACTCTCCCGATTACAACGGTATGTGTATTTTTGCCCTAGGCCATAGTAGTTATTGGTTTCGAGTATCAGACTTGCGAAAATTTTGATGGTTTCTCAACCATTCCTTAACTTCAAACTCCCATATCTCGCGAACGGATTGAAGAACTCGAGAATTTCCTATTGCATCGGAAACCAGAAACTCGTCCGATTACAACGGTATGTGTATTTTTGCCCTAGGCCATAGTAGTTATTGGTTTCGAGTATCAGACTTGCGAAAATTTTGATGGTTTCTCAACCATTCCTTAACTTCAAACTCCCATATCTCGCGAAAGGATTGACGAACTCGAGAAATTCCTATTGCATCTGAAAGAAGTAGCTCGCCCGATTACAACGGTATGTGTATTTTTGCCCTAGGCCATAGTAGTTATTGGTTTCGAGTAACAGACTTGCGAAAATTTTCATGGTTTCTCAACCATTCCTTAACTTCAAACTCCCATATCTCGCGAACGGATTGACGAACTCGAGAAATTCCTGTTGCATCTGAAACAGAAACTCGTCCGATTACAATGGTATGTGTATTTTTGCCCTAGGCCGTAGTAGTTATTGGTTTCGAGTATCAGACTTGCGAAAATTTTGTTGGTTTCTCAACCATTCCTTAACTTCAAACTCTCACATCTCGCGAACGGTTGACGAACTCGAGAAATTCCTGTTGCATCTGAAAGTAGAAACTCGCCCGATTACAATGGTGTGTGTACTTTTCCACTAGGCCATTCCAGTTATCGGTTTCGAGTATCAGACCCGCGAAAATTTTGATGGTTTCTCAACCATTCCTTACCTTCATACACCCATTTCTCGCGAACGGAATGACGAACTCGAGAAATTCCTGTTGCAACTGAAAGTAGAAACTCGCCCGATTACAACGCTATGTGTATTTTTCCCCTAGGCCATTGTAGTTATTGGTTTCGAGTATCAGACTTGCGAAAATTTTGATGGTTTCTCAACCATTCCTTAACTTCAAACTCCCATATCTCGCGAACGGATTGACGAACACGAGAAACTCCGGTTGCATCTGGAAGAAGAGACTCTCCCGATTACAACGGTATGTGTATTTTTGCCCTAGGCCATAGTAGTTATTGGTTTCGAGTATCAGACTTGCGAAAATTTTGATGGTTTCTCAAACTTTCCTTACCTTCAAACACCCATATCTCGCGAACGGAATGACGAACTCGAGAAATTCCTGTTGTATCTGAAAGTAGAGACTCCCCCGTTGACAATGGTGTGTGTACTTTTCCCCTAGGTCATTCCAGTTATTCGTTTCTAGCATCAGAATTGCGAAAATTTTGATGGTTTCTCAACCATTCCTTAACTTCAAACTCCCGTATCTCGCGAACGGATTGACGAACTCGAGAAATTCCTGCTGCATCTGAAAGTAGAGACTCGCCCGATTACAAAGGTATGTGTATTTTTCCCCTAGGCCATAGTAGTCATTGGTTTCGAGTATCAGACTTGCGAAAATTGTGATGGTTTCTCAACCATTCCTTAACTTCAAACTCCCATATCTCGCGAAAGGATTGACGAACTCGAGAAATTCCTGTTGCATCTGAAACAGAAACTCGTCCGATTACAATGGTATGTGTATTTTTTCCCTAGGCCGTAGTAGTTATTGGTTTCGAGTAACAGACTTGCGAAAATTTTGATGGTTTCTCAACCATTCCTTAACTTCAAACTCCCATATCTCGCGAACGGATTGACGAACTCGAGAAATTCCTGTTGCATCTGAAAGTAGAAACTCGCCCCATTACAACGGTGTGTGTACTTTTCCCCTAGGCCATTCCAGTTATTGGTTTCGAGTAACAGACTTGCGGAAATATTGATGGTTTCTCAACCATTCCTTAACTTCAAACTCTTATATCTCGCGAACGGATTAACGAACTCGAGAATTTCCTATTGCATCTGAAAGCAGAAACTCGCCCGATTACAACGGTATGTGTATTTTTGCCCTAGGCCATAGTAGTTATTGGTTTCGAGTAACGGACTTGTGAAAATTTTCATGGTTTCTCAACCATTCCTTAACTTCAAACTCCCATATCTCGCGAACGGATTGACGAACTCGAGAGATTCCTGTTGCATCTGAAAGCAGAAACTCGCCCGATTACAAACATATGTGTATTTTTCCCCTAGGCCTTTGTAGTTATTGGTTTCGAGTATCAGACTTGCGAAAATTTTGATGGTTTCTCAACCATTCCTTAACTTCAAACTCCCATATCTCGCGAACGGGTTAACGAACTCGAGAAATTCCTGTTGCATCTGAAACAGAAACTCGTCCGATTACAATGGTATGTGTATTTTTGCCCTAGGCCGTAGTAGTTATTGGTTTCGAGTATCAGACTTGCGAAAATCTTGTTGGTTTCTCAACCATTCCTTAACTTCAAACTCCCATATCTCGCGAACGGTTGACGAACTCGAGAAATTCCTGTTGCATCTGAAAGTACAAACTCGACCGATTACATTGGTGTGTGTACTTTTCCACTAGGCCATTCCAGTTATCGGTTTGGAGTATCAGACCAGCGAAAATTTTGATGGTTTCTCAACCATTCCTTAACTTCAAACTCCCATATCTCGCGAACGGATTGACGTACTCGAGAAATTCCTGTTGCATCTGAAACAGAAACTCGTCCGAGTACAATGGTATGTGAATTTTTGCCCTAGGCCGTAGTAGTTATTGGTTTCGAGTATCAGATTTGCGAAAATTTTGATGGTTTCTCAACCATTCCTTAACTTCAATCTCCGATACCTCGCGAACGGATTGACGAACACGAGAAATTCCGGTTGCATCTGGAAGAAGAAACTCTCCCGATTACAACGGTATGTGTATTTTCCCCCTAAGACTTTGTAGTTATTGGTTTCGTGTATCAGACTTGCGAAAATTTTGATGGTTTCTCAACCGTTCCTAAATTCAAGCTCCCATATCTCGCGAACGGATTGACGAACTCGAGAAATTCCTGTTGCATCTGAAACCAGAAACTCGTCCGATTACAACGGTATGTGTATTTTTGCCCTAGGCCATAGTAGTTATTGGTTTCGAGTATCAGATTTGCGAAAATTTTGATGGTTTTTCAACCATTCCTTAACTTCAAACTCCCATATCTCGCGAACGGTTGACGAACTCGAGAAATTCCTGTTGCATCTGAAAGTAGAAAGTCGTCCGATTACAACGGTATGTGTATTTTTGCCCTAGGCCATAGTAGTTATTGGTTTCGAGTATCAGACTTGCGAAAATTTTGATGGTTTCTCAACCATTCCTTAACTTCAAACTCCCATATCTCCCGAACGGATTGACGTGCTCGAGAAATTCCTGTTGCATCTGAAAGTAGAAACTCGCCCGATTACAAAGGTATGTGTATTTTTCCCCTAGGCCTTTGTAGTTATTGGTTTCGAGTATCAGACTTGCGAAAATTTTGATGGTTTCTCAACCATTCCTTACATTCAAACACCCATATCTCGCGAACAGAATAACGTACTCGAGAAATTCCTGTTGTTTCTGAAAGTAGAAACTCGCCCGATTACAATGGTGTGTGTACTTTTCCCCTAGGCCATTCCTGTTATTGGTTTCCAGTATCAGACTTTCGAAAATCTTGATGGTTTCTCAAGCATTCCTTAACTTCAAACTCCCATATCTCGCGAACGGATTGACGAACTCGATTATTTCCTGTTGCATCTGAAAGTAGAAACTCGACCGATTACAATGGTGTGTGTATTTTTGCCATAGGCCATTGTAGTTATTGGTTTCGAGTATCAGACTTGCGAAAATTTTGATGGTTTCTCAACCATTCCTTAACTTCAAACTCCCATATCTCGCGAACGGATTGACGAACACGAGAAACTCCGGTTGCATCTGGAAGAAGAGACTCTCCCGATTACAACGGTATGTGTATTTTCCCCCTAAGACTTTGTAGTTATTGGTTTCGTGTATCAGACTTGCGAAAATTTTGATGGTTTCTCAACCGTTCCTAAATTCAAGCTCCCATATCTCGCGAACGGATTGACGAACTCGAGAAATTCCTGTTGCATCTGAAACCAGAAACTCGTCCGATTACAACGGTATGTGTATTTTTGCCCTAGGCCATAGTAGTTATTGGTTTCGAGTATCAGACTTGCGAAAATTGTGATGGTTTCTCAACCATTCCTTAACTTCAAACTCCCATATCTCGCGAACGGATTGAAGAACTCGAGAATTTCCTATTGCATCGGAAACCAGAAACTCGTCCGATTACAACGGTATGTGTATTTTTGCCCTAGGCCATAGTAGTTATTGGTTTCGAGTATCAGACTTGCGAAAATTTTGATGGTTTCTCAACCATTCCTTAACTTCAAACTCCCATATCTCGCGAAAGGATTGACGAACTCGAGAAATTCCTATTGCATCTGAAAGAAGTAGCTCGCCCGATTACAACGGTATGTGTATTTTTGCCCTAGGCCATAGTAGTTATTGGTTTCGAGTAACAGACTTGCGAAAATTTTCATGATTTCTCAACCATTCCTTAACTTCAAACTCCCATATCTCGCGAACGGATTGACGAACTCGAGAAATTCCTGTTGCATCTGAAACAGAAACTCGTCCGATTACAATGGTATGTGTATTTTTGCCCTAGGCCGTAGTAGTTATTGGTTTCGAGTATCAGACTTGCGAAAATTTTGTTGGTTTCTCAACCATTCCTTAACTTCAAACTCCCACATCTCGCGAACGGTTGACGAACTCGAGAAATTCCTGTTGCATCTGAAAGTAGAAACTCGCCCGATTACAATGGTGTGTGTACTTTTCCACTAGGCCATTCCAGTTATCGGTTTCGAGTATCAGACCCGCGAAAATTTTGATGGTTTCTCAACCATTCCTTAACTTCAAACTCCCATATCTCGCGAACGGATTGACGAACTCGAGAAATTCCTGTTGCATCTGAAAGTAGAAACTCGCCCGATTACAAGGGTATGTGTATTTTTCCCCTAGGGCATAGTAGTTATTGGTTTCGAGTATCAGATTTGCGAAAATTTTGATGGTTTCTCAACCGTTCCTTAACTTCAAACTCCCATATCTCGCGAACGGTTGACGAACTCGAGAAATTCCTGTTGCATCTGAAAGTAGAAAGTCGTCCGATTACAATGGTGTGTGTACTTTTCCCCTAGGCCATTCCTGTTATTGGTTTCGAGTAACAGACTTGCGGAAATTTTGATGGTTTCTCAACCATTCCTTAACTTCAAACTCCCATATCTCGCGAACGGATTGACGTACTCGAGAAACTCCTGTTGCATCTGAAACAGAAACTCGTCCGATTACAATGGTATGTGAATTTTTGCCCTAGGCCGTAGTAGTTATTGGTTTCGAGTATCAGACTTGCGAAAATTTTGATGGTTTCTCAACCATTCCTTAACTTCAAACTCCCATATCTCGCGAACGGATTGAAGAACTCGAGAATTTCCTATTGCATCGGAAACCAGAAACTCGTCCGATTACAACGGTATGTGTATTTTTGCCCTAGGCCATAGTAGTTATTGGTTTCGAGTATCAGACTTGCGAAAATTTTGATGGTTTCTCAACCATTCCTTAACTTCAAACTCCCATATCTCGCGAAAGGATTGACGAACTCGAGAAATTCCTATTGCATCTGAAAGAAGTAGCTCGCCCGATTACAACGGTATGTGTATTTTCCCCCTAAGACTTTGTAGTTATTGGTTTCGAGTATCAGACTTGCGAAAATTTTGATGGTTTCTCAACCATTCCTTAACTTCAAACTCCCATATCTCCCGAACGGATTGACGTGCTCGAGAAATTCCTGTTGCATCTGAAAGTAGAAACTCGCCCGATTACAAAGGTATGTGTATTTTTCCCCTAGGCCTTTGTAGTTATTGGTTTCGAGTATCAGACTTGCGAAAATTTTGATGGTTTCTCAACCATTCCTTACATTCAAACACCCATATCTCGCGAACAGAATAACGTACTCGAGAAATTCCTGTTGTTTCTGAAAGTAGAAACTCGCCCGATTACAATGGTGTGTGTACTTTTCCCCTAGGCCATTCCTGTTATTGGTTTCCAGTATCAGACTTTCGAAAATTTTGATGGTTTCTCAAGCATTCCTTAACTTCAAACTCCCATATCTCGCGAACGGATTGACGAACTCGATTATTTCCTGTTGCATCTGAAAGTAGAAACTCGACCGATTACAATGGTGTGTGTATTTTTGCCATAGGCCATTCCAGTTATTGGTTTCGACTATCAGACCAGCGAAAATTTTGATGGTTTCTCAACCATTCCTTACCTTCATACACCCATATCTCGCGAACGGAATGACGAACTCGAGAAATTCCTGTTGCAACTGAAAGTAGAAACTCGCCCGATTACAACGCTATGTGTATTTTTCCCCTAGGCCATAGTAGTTATTGGTTTCGAGTATCAGACTTGCGAAAATTTTGATGGTTTCTCAACCATTCCTTAACTTCAAACTCCCGTATCTCGCGAACGGATTGACGAACTCGAGACATTCCTGTAGCATCTGAAAGTAGAAACTCGCCCCATTACAACGGTGTGTGTACTTTTCCCCTAGGCCATTCCAGTTATTGGTTTCGAGTAACAGACTTGCGAAAATTGTGATGGTTTCTCAACCATTCCTTAACTTCAAACTCCCATATCTCGCGAACGGATTGACGAACTCGAGAAATTCCTGCTGCATCTGAAAGTAGAGACTCGCCCGATTACAAAGGTATGTGTATTTTTCCCCTAGGCCATAGTAGTCATTGGTTTCGAGTATCAGACTTGCGAAAATTGTGATGGTTTCTCAACCATTCCTTAACTTCAAACTCCCATATCTCGCGAAAGGATTGACGAACTCGAGAAATTCCTGTTGCATCTGAAACAGAAACTCGTCCGATTACAATGGTATGTGTATTTTTGCCCTAGGCCGTAGTAGTTATTGGTTTCGAGTAACAGACTTGCGAAAATTTTGATGGTTTCTCAACCATTCCTTATTTTCAAACTCCCATATCTCGCGAACGGATTGACGAACTCGAGAAATTCCTGTTGCATCTGAAAGTAGAAACTCGCCCCATTACAACGGTGTGTGTACTTTTCCCCTAGGCCATTCCAGTTATTGGTTTCGAGTAACAGACTTGCGGAAATATTGATGGTTTCTCAACCATTCCTTAACTTCAAACTCTTATATCTCGCGAACGGATTAACGAACTCGAGAATTTCCTATTGCATCTGAAAGCAGAAACTCGCCCGATTACAACGGTATGTGTATTTTTGCCCTAGGCCATAGTAGTTATTGGTTTCGAGTAACAGACTTGTGAAAATTTTCATGGTTTCTCAACCATTCCTTAACTTCAAACTCCCATATCTCGCGAACGGATTGACGAACTCGAGAGATTCCTGTTGCATCTGAAAGCAGAAACTCGCCCGATTACAAACATATGTGTATTTTTCCCCTAGGCCTTTGTAGTTATTGGTTTCGAGTATCAGACTTGCGAAAATTTTGATGGTTTCTCAACCATTCCTTAACTTCAAACTCCCATATCTCGCGAACGGGTTAACGAACTCGAGAAATTCCTGTTGCATCTGAAACAGAAACTCGTCCGATTACAATGGTATGTGTATTTTTGCCCTAGGCCGTAGTAGTTATTGGTTTCGAGTACCAGACTTGCGAAAATCTTGTTGGTTTCTCAACCATTCCTTAACTTCAAACTCCCATATCTCGCGAACGGATTGACGAACTCGAGAAATTCCTATTGCATCTGAAAGAAGTAGCTCGCCCGATTACAACGGTATGTGTATTTTTGCCCTAGGCCATAGTAGTTATTGGTTTCGAGTAACAGACTTGCGAAAATTTTCATGGTTTCTCAACCATTCCTTAACTTCAAACTCCCATATCTCGCGAACGGATTGACGAACTCGAGAAATTCCTGTTGCATCTGAAACAGAAACTCGTCCGATTACAATGGTATGTGTATTTTTGCCCTAGGCCGTAGTAGTTATTGGTTTCGAGAATCAGACTTGCGAAAATTTTGTTGGTTTCTCAACCATTCCTTAACTTCAAACTCCCACATCTCGCGAACGGTTGACGAACTCGAGAAATTCCTGTTGCATCTGAAAGTAGAAACTCGCCCGATTACAATGGTGTGTGTACTTTTCCACTAGGCCATTCCAGTTATCGGTTTCGAGTATCAGACCAGCGAAAATTTTGATGGTTTCTCAACCATTCCTTAACTTCAAACTCCCATATCTCGCGAACGGATTGACGAACTCGAGAAATTCCTGTTGCATCTGAAAGTAGAAACTCGCCCGATTACAAGGGTATGTGTATTTTTCCCCTAGGGCATAGTAGTTATTGGTTTCGAGTATCAGATTTGCGAAAATTTTGATGGTTTCTCAACCGTTCCTTAACTTCAAACTCCCATATCTCGCGAACGGTTGACGAACTCGAGAAATTCCTGTTGCATCTGAAAGTAGAAAGTCGTCCGATTACAATGGTGTGTGTACTTTTCCCCTAGGCCATTCCTGTTATTGGTTTCGAGTAACAGACTTGCGGAAATTTTGATGGTTTCTCAACCATTCCTTAACTTCAAACTCCCATATCTCGCGAACGGATTGACGTACTCGAGAAATTCCTGTTGCATCTGAAACAGAAACTCGTCCGATTACAATGGTATGTGAATTTTTGCCCTAGGCCGTAGTAGTTATTGGTTTCGAGTATCAGACTTGCGAAAATTTTGATGGTTTCTCAACCATTCCTTAACTTCAAACTCTAATATCTCGCGAACGGATTGACGAACTCGAGAACTTCCTGTTGCATCTGAAAGCTGAAACTCGCCCGATTACAAGGGTATGTGTATTTTTCCCCCAGGCCATAGTAGTTATTGGTTTCGAGTATCAGATTTGCGAAAAATGTGATGGTTTCTCAACCATTCCTTAACTTCAAACTCCCATATCTCGCGAACGGATTGAAGAACTCGAGAAATTCCTATTGCATCTGAAAGAAGTAGCTCGCCCGATTACATCGGTATGTGTATTTTTGCCCTAGGCCATATTAGTTATTGGTTTCGAGTAACAGACTTGTGAAAATTTTCATGGTTTCTCAACCATTCCTTAACTTCAAACTCCCATATCTCGCGAACGGATTGACGAACTCGAGAGATTCCTGTTGCATCTGAAAGCAGAAACTCGCCCGATTACAAACGTATGTGTATTTTTCCCCTAGGCCTTTGTAGTTATTGGTTTCGAGTATCAGACTTGCGAAAATTTTGATGGTTTCTCAACCATTCCTTAACTTCAAACTCCCATATCTCGCGAACGGATTGACGAACTCGAGAAATTCCTGTTGCATCTGAAAGCTGAAACTCGCCCGATTACAAGGGTATGTGTATTTTTCCCCTAGGCCGTAGTAGTTATTGGTTTCGAGTATCAGATTTGCGAAAATTTTGATGGTTTCTCAACCATTCCTTAACTTCAAACTCCGATACCTCGCGAACGGTTTGACGAACACGAGAAATTCCGGTTGCATCTGGAAGAAGAAACTCTCCCGATTACAACGGTATGTGTATTTTCCCCCTAAGACTTTGTAGTTATTGGTTTCGTGTATCAGACTTGCGAAAATTTTGATGGTTTCTCAACCATTCCTTAACTTCAAACTCCCATATCTCGCGAACGGATTGAAGAACTCGAGAATTTCCTATTGCATCGGAAAGCAGGAACTCGCCGGATTACAACGGTATGTGTATTTTTGCCCTAGGCCATAGTAGTTATTGGTTTCGAGTATCAGACTTGCGAAAATTTTGATGGTTTCTCAACCATTCCTTAACTTCAAACTCCCATATCTCGCGAACGGATTAACGAACTCGAGATATTCCTGTTGCATCTGAAAGTAGAAACTCGCCCGATTACAAAGGTATGTGTATTTTTGCCCTAGGCCATTCCAGTTATTGGTTTCGAGTATCAGACCAGCGAAAATTTTGATGGTTTCTCAACCATTCCTAACCTTCAAACTCCCATATCTCGCGAACGGATTGACGAACTCGAGAAATTCCGGTTGCATCTGAAAGCAGAAACTCTTCCGATTACAACGGTATGTGTATTTTTGCCCTAGGCCATAGTAGTTATTGGTTTCGAGTATCAGACTTGCGAAAATTTTGATCTTTTCTCAAGCATTCCTTAACTCCAAACTCCCATACCTCGCGAACGGTTTGACGAACTAGATTATTTCCTGTTGCATCTGAAAGTAGAAAGTCGACCGATTACAATGGTGTGTGTAATTTTCCCCCAGGTCATTCCAGTTATTCGTTTCTAGCATCTGAATTGCGAGAATTTTGATGGTTTCTCAACCATTCCTTAACTCCAAACTCCCATACCTCACGAACAGATTGACGAACTCGATTATTTCCTGTTGCATCTGAAAGTAGAAAATCGCCCCATTACAATGGTGTGTGTACTTTTCCCCTAGGCCATTCCAGTTATTGGTTCCGAGTATCACACTTGCGAAAATTTTGATGGTTTGTCAACCATTCCTTAACTTCAAACTCCCATATCTCGCGAACGGATTGACGAACTCGGGAAATTCCTGTTGCATCTGAAAGTAGAAACTCGCCCCAATACAATGGTGTGTGTACTTTTCCCCTAGGCCATTCCAGTTATTGGATTCGAGTATCAGACTTGCGAAAATTTTGATGGTTTCTCAAGCATTCCTTAACTTCAAACTCCCATATCTCGCGAACGGATTGACGAACTCGATTATTTCCTGTTGCATCTGAAAGTAGAAACTCGACCGATTACAATGGTGTGTGTACTTTTCCCCTAGGTCATTCCAGTTATTCGTTTCTACCATCAGAATTGAGAAAATTTTGATGGTTTCTCAACCGTTCCTTAATTTCAAACTCCCATATCTCGCGAACGGCTTGTCGAACTCGAGAAATTCCTGTTGCATCTGAAAGTAGAAACTCGCCCGATTACAAAGGTATGTGTATTTTTGCCCTAGGCCATTCCAGTTATTGGTTTCGAGTATCAGACCAGCGAAAATTTTGATGGTTTCTCAACCATTCCTTACCTTCAAACTCCCATATCTCGCGAACGGATTGACGAACTCGAGAAATTCCGGTTGCATCTGAAAGCAGAAACTCTTCCGATTACAACGCTATGTGTATTTTTACCCTAGGCCATAGTAGTTATTGGTTACGAGTATCAGACTTGCGAAAATTTTGATCTTTTCTCAAGCATTCCTTAACTCCAAACTCCCATACCTCGCGAACGGTTTGACGCACTAGATTATTTCCTGTTGCATCTGAAAGTAGAAAGTCGACCGATTACAATGGTGTGTGTAATTTTCCCCCAGGTCATTCCAGTTATTCGTTTCTAGCATCTGAATTGCGAGAATTTTGATGGTTTCTCAACCATTCCTTAACTCCAAACTCCCATACCTCGCGAACAGATTGACGAACTCGATTATTTCCTGTTGCATCTGAAAGTAGAAAATCGCCCCATTACAATGGTGTGTGTACTTTTCCCCTAGGCCATTCCAGTTATTGGTTCCGAGTATCACACTTGCGAAAATTTTGATGGTTTGTCAACCATTCCTTAACTTCAAACTCCCATATCTCGCGAACGGATTGACGAACTCGAGAAATTCCTGTTGCATCTGAAAGTAGAAACTCGCCCCAATACAATGGTGTGTGTACTTTTCCCCTAGGCCATTCCAGTTATTGGATTCGAGTATCAGACTTGCGAAAATTTTGATGGTTTCTCAAGCATTCCTTAACTTCAAACTCCCATATCTCGCGAACTGATTGACGAACTAGATTATTTCCTGTTGCATCTGAAAGTAGAAAGTCGACCGATTACAATGGTGTGTGTAATTTTCCCCCAGGCCATTCCAGTTATTCGTTTCTAGCATCAGAATTGCGAAAATTTTGATGGTTTCTCAAGCATTCCTTAACTCCAAACTCCCATATCTCGCGAACGGATTGACGAACTCGATTATTTCCTGTTGCATCTGAAAGTAGAAAATCGCCCCATTACAATGGTGTGTGTACTTTTCCCCTAGGCCATTCCAGTTATTGGTTTCGAGTATCACACTTGCGAAAATTTTGATGGTTTGTCAACCATTCCTTAACTTCAAACTCCCATATCTCACGAACGGATTGACGAACTCGAGAAATTCCCGTTGCATCTGAAAGCAGAAACTCGCCCCAATACAATGGTGTGTGTACTTTTCCCCTAGGCCATTCCAGTTATTGGTTTCGAGTATCAGACTTGCGAAAATTTTGATGGTTTCTCAAGCATTCCTTAACTTCAAACTCCCATATCTCGCGAACGGATTGACGAACTCGATTATTTCCTGTTGCATCTGAAGTAGAACTCGACCGATTACAATGGTGTGTGTACTTTTCCCCTAGGTCATTCAGTTATTCGTTTCTACCATCAGAATTGCGAAAATTTTGATGGTTTCTCAACCGTCCTTAATTCAAACTCCCATACCTCGCGAACGGTTTGACGCACTAGATTATTTCCTGTTGCATCTGAAAGTAGAAAGTCGACCGATTACAATGGTGGTGTGTAATTTTCCCCCAGGTCATTCCAGTTATTCGTTTCTAGCATCTGATTGCGAGAATTTGATGGTTTCTCAACCATTCCTTAACTCCAAACTCCCATACGTCGCGAACAGATTGACGAACTCGATTATTTCCTGTTGCATCTTGAAAGTAGAAAATCGCCCCCATTACAATGGTGTGTGTACTTTTCCCTAGGCCATTCCAGTTATTGGTTCCGAGTATCACACATGCGAAAATTTTGATGGTTTGTCACCATTCCTTAACTTCAAACTCCCATATCTCGCGAACGGATTGACGAACTCGAGAAAATTCCTGTTGCATCTGAAAGTAGAAACTCGCCCCAATACAATGGTGTGTGTACTTTTCCCCTAGGCCATTCCAGTTATTGGATTCGAGTATCAGACTTGCGAAAATTTTGATGGTTTCTCAAGCATTCCTTAACTTCAAACTCCCATATCTCGCGAACCTGATTGACGAACTAGATTATTTCCTGTTGCATCTGAAAGTAGAAAGTCGACCGATTACAATGGTGTGTGTAATTTTCCCCCAGGCCATTCCAGTTATTCGTTTCTAGCATCAGAAGTTGCGAAAAATTTTGATGGTTTCTCAAGCATTCCTTAACTCCAAACTCCCATATCTCGCGAACGGATTGACGAACTCGATTATTTCCTGTTTGCATCTGAAAGTAGAAAATCGCCCCATTACAATGGTGTGTGTACTTTTCCCCTAGGCACAATTCCAGTTATTGGTTTCGAGTATCACACTTGCGAAAATTTTGATGGTTGTCAACCATCCTTAACTTCAAACTCCATATCTCACGAACGATTGAACGAACTCGAGAATTTCCCGTTGCATCTGAAAGCAGAAACTCGCCCTCCAATACAATGGTAATGTGTGTACTTTTCCCCTAGGCATTCCAGTATTGGTTACGAGTATTCAGACTTGCGAAATTTTTGATGGTTTTTCTCAAGCATTCCTTAACTTCAAACTCCCATATCTCGCGAACAGGATATTGACGAACTCGATTATTTCCTGTTGCATCTGAAAGTAGAAACTCGACCGATTACAATGTGTGTGTACTTTTCCCCTAGGTCATCCAGTTATTCGTTTCTACCATCAGAATTGCGAAATTTTGAATGGTTTCTCACCGTTCCTTAGTTTCAAACTCACATATCTCGCGAACGGCTTGTCGAACTCAGAGAAATTCCTGTTGCATTCAGAAGTAGAAACTCGCCCCATTGCAATGGTGTGTGTACTTTTCCCCATTAGGCCATTCCAGTTACTGGTTTCGAGTTTCAGACTTGCGGGGAAATGTGATGGTTCACAACCGTTCCTTAATTTCAAACTCCCATATCTCGCGAAACGGATTGACGAGCTCGAGAAGAAATTCCCTGTTGCCTTCTGATAGTAGAAAGTCGTCCGATACAATGGGTTGTGTGTACTTTTCCCCTAGGTCATTCAGTTATTCGTTTCTAGCATCAGAATTGGAGAAATTTGATGGTTTCTCAACCATTCCTTACTTCAAATCCCCATATCTCGCGGAACGGATTGACGAATCCGAAAAATTTCATGTTGCATCTGAAAATAGAAACTCTCCCGATTACAACGCTATGGGTATTTTTCCCCTAGGCATTGTAGTTATTGGTTTCGAGTATCAGACGTGCGAAAAATTTGATGGTTTCTCAACCATTCCTTAACTTTCAAACTCACATATCTCGCGAACGATTTTCGAACTAGATTATTTCCTTGTTGCATCTGAAAGTAGAAAGTCGACCGATTACAATGGTGTGTGTAATTTTCCCCAGGCTATTCCAGTTATTCGTTTCTAGCATCAGAATTGCGAAAATTTTGATGGTTTCTCAAGCATTCCTAACTCCAAACTCCCATAATCTCGCGAACGGATTGCGAACCTCGATATTATTTTCCTGTTGCATCTGAAAGTAGAAAATCGCCCCAATTACAAAAAATGGTGTGGTGTACTTTTCCCCTAGGCCCATTCCAGTTATTGGGTTTCCGAGTAATCACACTTGCGAAAATTTTGATGGTTTGTCAACCATTCCTTAACTTCAAACTCCCATATCTCACGAACGAGATAGACGAACTCGAGAAATCCTGTTGCACTCTTGAAAGCAGAAACTCGCCCCAATACAAGGTGTGTGTACTTTTCCCCTAGGCCATTCCAGTTATTGGTTTCGAGTATCAGACTTGCGAAATTTTGATGGTTTCTCAAGCATTCCTTAACTTCAAACTCCCATATCTCACGAACGGATTGGACGATCTTCGATTATTTCCTGTTGCAAACTGAAAGTAGAAACTCGACCGATACAATGGTGTTGTGTACTTTTCCCCTAGGTCATTCAGTTATTCGTTTACTAGCATCAGAATTGCGAAAATTTTGATAGTTTCTCAACCCTATTCGTTAACTTCAACTCCCATATCTCGCGCACGGATTGACATCTCGAGAATTCCTGTGCCATCTGAAAGT
Organism: Ptiloglossa arizonensis; assembly: GCF_051014685.1. Classification (NCBI taxonomy): domain Eukaryota; kingdom Metazoa; phylum Arthropoda; class Insecta; order Hymenoptera; family Colletidae; genus Ptiloglossa; species Ptiloglossa arizonensis. The sequence continues at coordinate 52,957 of NW_027479919.1, forward strand.
AGGAAACTCGCCCAAGTTACAAAGGTATGTGTATTTTTCCCCTAGGCACAGTAGTTATTGGTTTCCAGTATCAGACTTGCGAAAATTGTGATTGTTTCTCAACCATTCCTTAGCTTCAAACTCCCATATCTCGCGAACGGATTGACGAACACGAGGAAACTTCCGGTTGCATCCGGAAGAAGAAACTCTCCCGATTATACAACGGTATGTGTATTTATGCCATAGGGTATAAAGTTATTCGTTTCGAAATATCAGACTTGCGAAAATTTAGATGGATCTCAACCATTCCTCAACTTCCAAACTCCCATATCTCGCGAACGGATTGAGAACTCGAGAAATTCCTGTTGCATCTGAAAGTAGAAACTCGCCCGAATACAAAGGTATGTGTATTTTTCCCCTGGGCCATACTAGTTATAGGTTTCGAGTATCAGACGTGCGAAAATTGTGTCGGTTTCTCAACCATTCCTTAACTTCATACTCCCATATCTCGCGAACGGATTGACGAACACGAGAAATTCCGGTTTGCAATCTGGAGAAGAAAATTCTCCCGATTACAACGGTTTGTGTGTAATTTTTCCCCTAGTCTTCGTAGTTATTGTTCGAGTATCAGACTTGCGAAAATTTTGACGGTTTCGCAAGCATTTCCTTAAACTTCAAACTCCCATATCTCGCGACGGATTGACGAACTCGATTATTTCCTGTTGCATCTTGAAAGTAAGAATGTCCTGACCGATTACAATGGTATGTGTATTTTTTTCCCATAGGCCGTAGTTGTTATTTGGTTTCGAGTATCAGACTTGCGAAAATTGTGACGGTTTCCTCAAACCATTCCTTAACTTCAAACTCCCCATATCTCGCGAACGGATTGACGAACACGAGAAATTTCCGGGTTGCATCTGGAAGAAAGTAATTCTCCCGATTACAACGGTGCGTGTATTTTTCCCCCTAAGTC
>NW_027479920.1:0-53863 GCF_051014685.1 Ptiloglossa arizonensis
ATTCAGACTCCCATATCTCGCGAACGGATTGACCTAACCCAAAAATTCCTGTTGCGTCTGAAAGTAGAAACTCGCCCGATTACAACGGTATGTGAATTTTTCCCTAGGCCATTCTGGTTAAGCGTTTGGAGCAGCAGAATTGCGAAAAATTTGTGGTCTTCTCAACCATTTCTTAGCTTCAAAGTCCCATATCTCGCGAACGGATTGTCCTAACCCAAAAATTCCTATTGCATTTGAAAGTAGAAACTCGCCCGATTACAATGGTACGTGTATTTATCCCCTAGGCCATTCTGGTTAAGCGTTTGGATCAGCAGAATTGCGAAAATTTTTTGCCTTCTCAACCATTTCTTAGCTTCAAACTCCCATATCTCGCGAACGGATTGACCTAACCCAAAAATTCCTATTGCATCTGAAAGAAGAAACTCGCCCGATTACAACGGTATGTGTATTTTTTCCCTAGGCCATTCTGGTTAAGCGTTTGGAGCAGCAGAATTGTGAAAAACTTTTTGCCTTCTCTACCATTTCTTGGCTTCAAACTCCCATATCTCGCGAACGGATTGACCTAACCCAAAAATTCCTATTGCATCTGAAGGTAGACACTCGCCCGTCTACAGCGGTATGTGTATTTTTTCCCTAGGCCATTCTGGTTAAGCGTTTGGATCAGCAGAATTGCGAAAAATTTTATGCCTTCTCAATCATTTCTTGGCTTCAAACTCCCATATCTCGCGAACGGATTGACCAAACCCAAAAATTCCTGTTGCTTGTGAAAGTAGAAACTCGCCCGATTACAACGGTACGTGTATTTTTCCCCTAGGGCATTCTGGTTAAGCGATTGGAGCAGCAGAAGTGCGAAAAATTTGTTGTCTTGTCAACCATTCCTTAGCTTCAAAGTCCCATATCTCGCGAACGGATTGACCGAACCCAAAAATTCCTATTGTAACTGAAAGTAGAAACTCGCCCGATTACAACGGTATGTGTATTTTTTCCCTAGGCCATTCTGGTTAAGCGTTTGGAGCAGCAGAATTGCGAAAAAATTGTTGTCTTGTCAACCATTTCTTAGCTTGAAAGTCCCATATCTCGCGAACGGATTGACCAGACCCAAAAATTCCTATTGTAACTGAAAGTAGAAACTCGACCGATTACAACGGTATGCGTATTTTTTCCCTAGGCCATTCTGGTTAAGCGTTTGGAGCAGCAGAATTGCGAAAAATTTTTTGCCTTCTCAACCATTTCTTAGCTTCAAAGTCCCATATCTCGCGAACAGATTGACCTAACCCAAAAATTCCTATTGCATCTGAAAGAAGAAACTCGCCCGATTACAACTGTATGTGTATTTTTTCCCTAGGCCATTCTGGTTAAGCGTTTGGAGCAGCAGAATTGTGAAAAATTTTTTGCCTTCTCTACCATTTCTTGACTTCAAACTCCCTTATCTCGCGAACCGTTTGACCTAACCCAAAAATTCCTATTGCATCTGAAAGTAGAAACTCGCCCGATTACAAGGGTATGTGTATTTTTTCCCTAGGCCATTCTGGTTAAGCGTTTGGAGCAGCAGAATTGCGAAAAATTTGTGGTCTTCTCAACCATTTCTTAGCTTCAAAGTCCCATATCTCGCGAACGGATTGTCCTAACCCAAAAATTCCTATTGCATTTGAAAGTAGAAACTCGCCCGATTACAATGGTATGTGTATTTTTCCCCTAGGCCATTCTGGTTAAGCGTTTGGATCAGCAGAATTGCGAAAAATTTTTTGCCTTCTCAACCATTTCTTAGCTTCAAACTCCCATATCTCGCGAACGGATTGACCTAACCCAAAAATTCCTATTGCATCTGAAAGAAGAAACTCGCCCGATTACAACGGTATGTGTATTTTTTCCCTAGGCCATTCTGGTTAAGCGTTTGGAGCAGCAGAATTGTGAAAAACTTTTTGCCTTCTCTACCATTTCTTGGCTTCAAACTCCCATCTCTCGCGAACGGATTGACCTAACCCAAAAATTCCTATTGCATCTGAAGGTAGACACTCGCCCGACTACAGCGGTATGTGTATTTTTTCCCTAGGCCATTCTGGTTAAGCGTTTGGATCAGCAGAATTGCGAAAAATTTTATGCCTTCTCAACCATTTCTTGGCTTCAAACTCCCATATCTCGCGAACGGATTGACCAAACCCAAAAATTCCTGTTGCTTGTGAAAGTAGAAACTCGCCCGATTACAACGGTACTTGTATTTTTCCCCTAGGGCATTCTGGTTAAGCGATTGGAGCAGCAGAGGTGCGAAAAATTTGTTGTCTTGTCAACCATTCCTTAGCTTCAATGTCCCATATCTCGCGAACGGATTGACCGAACCCAAAAATTCCTATTGTAACTGAAAGTAGAAACTCGCCCGATTACAACGGTATGTGTATTTTGTCCCTAGGGCATTCTGGTTAAGCGTTTGGAGCAGCAGAATTGCGAAAAATTTTTTGCCTTCTCAACCATTTCTTGGCTTCAAACTCCCATATCTCGCGATCGGATTGACCTAACCCAAAAATTCCTGTTGCGTCTGAAAGTAGAAACTCGCCCGATTACAACGGTATGTGTATTTTTTCCCTAGGCCATTCTGGTTAAGCGTTTGGAGCAGCAGAATTGCGAAAAATTTGTTGTCTTGTCAACCATTTCTTAGCTTGAAAGTCCCATATCTCGCGAACGGATTGACCAGACCCAAAAATTCCTATTGTAACTGAAAGTAGAAACTCGCCCGATTACAACGGTATGTGTATTTTTTCCCTAGGCCATTCTGGTTAAGCGTTTGGAGCAGCAGAATTGCGAAAAATTTGTTGTCTTGTCAACCATTTCTTAGCTTCAAAGTCCCATATCTCGCGAACGGATTGTCCTAACCCAAAAATTCCTATCGCATTTGAAAGCAGACACTCGCCCGATTACAACGGTACGTGTATTTTTCCCCTAGGCCATTCTGGTTAAGCGTTTGGATCAGCAGAATTGCGAAAAATTTTATGCCTTCTCAACCATTTCTTGGCTTCAAACTCCCATATCTCGCGAACGGATTGACCAAACCCAAAAATTCCTGTTGCTTGTGAAAGTAGAAACTCTCCCGATTACAACGGTATGTGTATTTTTACCCTACGCCATTCTGGTTAAGCGTTTGGAGCAGCAGAATTGCGAAAAATTTTTTGCCTTCTCAACCATTTCTTAGCTTCAAACTCCCATATCTCGCGAACGGATTGACTTAACCGAAAAATTCCTATTGCGTCTGAAAGTAGAGCCTCGCCCGATTACAACGGTACGTGTATTTTTCCCCTAGGCCATTCTGGTTAAGCGATTGGATCAGCAGAAGTGCGAAAAATTTGTTGTCTTGTCAACCATTTCTTAGCTTGAAAGTCCCATATCTCGCGAACGGATTGACCAGACCCAAAAATTCCTATTGTAACTGAAAGTAGAAACTCGCCCGATTACAACGGTATGTGTATTTTTTCCCTAGGCCATTCTGGTTAAGCGTTTGAAGCAGCAGAATTGCGAAAAATTTTTTGCCTTCTCAACCATTTCTTGGCTTCAAACTCCCATATCTCGCGAACGGATTGACCTAGCCCAAAAATTCCTATTGCATCTGAAAGAAGAAAATCGCCCGATTACAACGGTATGTGTATTTTTTCCCTAGGCCATTCTGGTTAAGCGTTTGGAGCAGCAGAATTGTGAAAAATTTTTTGCCTTCTCTACCATTTCTTGGCTTCAAACTCCCATATCTCGCGAAGAGATTGACCTAACCCAAAAATTCCTATTGCATCTGAAAGTAGAAACTCGCCCGATTACAACGGAATGTGTATTTTTTCCCTAGGCCATTCTGGTTAAGCGTTTGGAGCAGCAGAGTTGCGAAAAATTTTTTGCCTTCTCAACCATTTCTTGGCTTCAAACGCCCATATCTCGCGAACGGATTGACCGAACCCAAAAATTCCTATTGCATCTGAAAGTAGACACTCGCCCGACTACAGCGGTATGTGTATTTTTTCCCTAGGCCATTCTGGTTAAGCGTTTGGATCAGCAGAATTGCGAAAAATTTTATGCCTTCTCAACCATTTCTTGGCTTCAAACTCCCATATCTCGCGAACGGATTGACCAAACCCAAAAATTCCTGTTGCTTGTGAAAGTAGAAACTCGCCCGATTACAATAGTATGTGTATTTTTTCCCCAGGCCATTCTGGTTAAGCGTTTGGAGCAGCAGATTTGCGAAAAATTTTTTGCCTTCTCAACCATTTCTTGGCTTCAAACTCCCATATCTCGCGAACGGATTGACCTAACCCAAAAATTCCTGTTGCGTCTGAAAGTAGAAACTCGCCCGATTACAACGGTATGTGTATTTCTTCCGTAGGCCATTCTGGTTAAGCGTTTGGAGCAGCAGAATTGCGAAAAATTTGTTGTCTTCCCAACCATTTCTTAGCTTCAATGTCCCATATCTCGCGAACGGATTGTCCTAACCCAAAAATGCCTATTGCATTTGAAAGTAGAAACTCGCCCGATTACAACGGTGCGTGTATTTTTCCCCTAGCCCATTCTGGTTAAGCGTTTGGATCAGCAGAATTGCGAAAAATGTTATGCCTTCTCAACCATTTCTTGGCTTCAAACTCTCATATCTCGCGAACGGATTGACCAGACCCAAAAATTCCTATTGTAACTGAAAGTAGAAACTCGCCCGATTACAACGGTATGTGTATTTTTTCCCTAGGCCATTCTGGTTAAGCGTTTGAAGCAGCAGAATTGCGAAAAATTTTTTGCCTTCTCAACCATTTCTTGGCTTCAAACTCCCATATCTCGCGAACGGATTGACCTAGCCCAAAAATTCCTATTGCATCTGAAAGAAGAAAATCGCCCGATTACAACGGTATGTGTATTTTTTCCCTAGGCCATTCTGGTTAAGCGTTTGGAGCAGCAGAATTGTGAAAAATTTTTTGCCTTCTCTACCATTTCTTGGCTTCAAACTCCCATATCTCGCGAAGAGATTGACCTAACCCAAAAATTCCTATTGCATCTGAAAGTAGAAACTCGCCCGATTACAACGGAATGTGTATTTTTTCCCTAGGCCATTCTGGTTAAGCGTTTGGAGCAGCAGAGTTGCGAAAAATTTTTTGCCTTCTCAACCATTTCTTGGCTTCAAACGCCCATATCTCGCGAACGGATTGACCGAACCCAAAAATTCCTATTGCATCTGAAAGTAGACACTCGCCCGACTACAGCGGTATGTGTATTTTTTCCCTAGGCCATTCTGGTTAAGCGTTTGGATCAGCAGAATTGCGAAAAATTTTATGCCTTCTCAACCATTTCTTGGCTTCAAACTCCCATATCTCGCGAACGGATTGACCAAACCCAAAAATTCCTGTTGCTTGTGAAAGTAGAAACTCGCCCGATTACAATAGTATGTGTATTTTTTCCCCAGGCCATTCTGGTTAAGCGTTTGGAGCAGCAGATTTGCGAAAAATTTTTTGCCTTCTCAACCATTTCTTGGCTTCAAACTCCCATATCTCGCGAACGGATTGACCTAACCCAAAAATTCCTGTTGCGTCTGAAAGTAGAAACTCGCCCGATTACAACGGTATGTGTATTTCTTCCGTAGGCCATTCTGGTTAAGCGTTTGGAGCAGCAGAATTGCGAAAAATTTGTTGTCTTCCCAACCATTTCTTAGCTTCAATGTCCCATATCTCGCGAACGGATTGTCCTAACCCAAAAATGCCTATTGCATTTGAAAGTAGAAACTCGCCCGATTACAACGGTGCGTGTATTTTTCCCCTAGCCCATTCTGGTTAAGCGTTTGGATCAGCAGAATTGCGAAAAATGTTATGCCTTCTCAACCATTTCTTGGCTTCAAACTCTCATATCTCGCGAACGGATTGTCCTAACCCAAAAATTCCTATTGCATCTGAAAGTAGAAACTCTCCCGATTACAACGGTATGTGTATTTTTTCCCTAGCCCATTCTGGTTAAGCGTTTGGATCAGCAGAATTGCGAAAAATGTTATGCCTTCTCAACCATTTCTTGGCTTCAAACTCTCATATCTCGCGAACGGATTGTCCTAACCCAAAAATTCCTATTGCATCTGAAAGTAGAAACTCGCCCGATTACAACGGTATGTGTATTTTTTCCCTAGGGCATTCTGGTTAAGCGTTTGGAGCAGCAGAATTGCGAAAAATTTTTTGCCTTCTCAACCATTTCTTGGCTTCAAACTCCCATATCTCGCGAACGGAGTGACCTAACCCAAAAATTCCTGTTGCGTCTGAAAGTAGAAACTCGCCCGATTACAACGGTATGTGTATTTTTTCCCTAGCCCTTTCTGGTTAAGCGTTTGGAGCAGCGGAATTGCGAAAAATTTGTTGTCTTCTCATCCATTTCTTAGCTTCAAAGTCCCACATCTCGCGAACGGATTGACCAAACCCAAAAATTCCTTCTGCGTCTGAAAGTAGAAACTCGCCCGATTACAACGGTACGTGTATTTTTCCCCTAGGGCATTCTGGTTAAGCGATTGGAGCAGCAGAAGTGCGAAAAATTTGTTGTCTTGTCAACCATTTCTTAGCTTCAAAGTCCCATATCTCGCGAACGGATTGACCAAACCCAAAAATTCCTGCTGCGTCTGAAAGTAGAAACTCGCCCGATTACAACGGTATGCGTATTTTTTCCCTACGCCATTCTGGTTAAGCGTTTGGAGCAGCAGAATTGCGATAAATTTTTTGCAGTCTCAACCATTTCTTGGCTTCAAACTCCCATATCTCGCGAACGGATTGACCTAACCCAAAAATTCCTATTGCATCTGAAAGAAGAAACTCGCCCGACTACAGCGGTATGTGTATTTTTTCCCTAGGACATTCTGGTTAAGCGTTTGGATCAGCAGAATTGCGAAAAATTTTATGCCTCCTCAACCATTTCTTTGCTTCAAACTCCCATATCTCGCGAACGGATTGACCAAACCCAAAAATTCCTGTTGCTTGTGAAAGTAGAAACTCTCCCGATTACAACTGTATGTGTATTTTTTCCCTAGCCCATTCTGGTTAAGCGTTTGGAGCAGCAGAATTGCGAAAAATTTGTTGTCTTCTCAACCATTTCTTAGCTTCAAAGTCCCATATCTCGCGAAAGGATTGACCGAACCCAACAATTCCTATTGTAACTGAAAGTAGAAACTCGACCGATTACAACGGTATGCGTATTTTTTCCCTAGGCCATTCTGGTTAAGCGTTTGGAGCAGCAGAATTGCGAAAAATTTTTTGCCTTCTCAACCATTTCTTAGTTTCAAAGTCCCATATCTCGCGAACGGATTGTCCTAACCCAAAAATTCCTATTGCATTTGAAAGTAGAAACTCGCCCGATTACAACGGTACGTGTATTTTTCCCCTAGGGCATTCTGGTTAAGCGATTGGAGCAGCAGAATTGCGAAAAATTTGTTGTCTTGTCTACCATTTCTTAGCTTCAAACTCCCATATCTCGCGAACGGATTGACTTAACCGAAAAATTCCTATTGCGTCTGAAAGTAGAGCCCCGCCCGATTACAAAGGTACGTGTATTTTTCCCCTAGGCCATTCTGGTTAAGCGATTGGAGCAGCTGAAGTGCGAAAAATTTGTTGTCTTGTCAACCATTTCTTAGCTTGAAAGTCCCATATCTCGCGAACGGATTGACCAGACCCAAAAATTCCTATTGTAACTGAAAGTAGAAACTCGCCCGATTACAGCGGTATGTGTATTTTTTCCCTAGGCCATTCTGGTTAAGCGTTTGGATCAGCAGAATTGCGAAAAATTTTATGCCTTCTCAACCATTTCTTGGCTTCAAACTCCCATATCTCGCGAACGGATTAACCTAACCCAAAAATTCCTGTCGCGTCTGAAAGTAGAAACTCGCCCGATTACAATAGTATGTGTATTTTTTCCTTAGGCCATTCTGGTTAAGCGATTGGAGCAGCAGAAGTGCGAAAAATTTGTTGTCTTGTCAACCATTCCTTAGCTTCAAAGTCCCATATCTCGCGTACGGATTGACCGAACCCAAAAATTCCTATTGTAACTGAAAGTAGAAACTCGCCCGATTACAACGGTATGTGTATTCTTTCCCTAGGGCATTCTGGTTAAGCGTTTGGAGCAGCAGAATTGCGAAAAATTTTTTGCCTTCTCAACCATTTCTTGGCTTCAAACTCCCATATCTCGCGAACGGATTAACCTAACCCAAAAATTCCTGTCGCGTCTGAAAGTAGAAACTCGCCCGATTACAACGGTATGTGTATTTTTTCCCTAGGCCATTCTGGTTAAGCGTTTGGAGCAGCAGAATTGCGAAAAATTTGTTGTCTTGTCAACCATTTCTTAGCTTCAAAGTCCCATATCTCGCGAACGGATTGACCGAACCCAACAATTCCTATTGTAACTGAAAGTAGAAACCCGCCCGATTACAGCGGTATGTGTATTTTTTCCCTAGGCCATTCTGGTTAAGCGTTTGGAGCAGCAGAATTGCGAAAAATTTGTTGTCTTTTCAACCATTTCTTAGCTTCAAAGCCCCATATCTCGCGAACGGATTGACTTAACCGGAAAATTCCTATTGCGTCTGAAAGTAGAGCCTCGCCCGATTACAACGGTACGTGTATTTTTCCCCTAGGCCATTCTGGTTAAGCGTTTGGAGCAGCAGATTTGCGAAAAATTTGTTGTCTTCTCAACCATTTCTTAGCTTCAAACTCCCATATCTCGCGAACGGATTGACCTAACCCAAAAATTCCTATTGCATCTCAAAGTAGAAACTCGCCCGACTACAACGGTATGTGTATTTTTTCCCTAGGCCATTCTGGTTAAGCGTTTGGAGCAGCAGAATTGCGAAAAATTTGTTGTCTTGTCAACCATTTCTTAGCTTCAAAGTCCCATATCTCGCGAACGGATTGACCGAACCCAACAATTCCTATTGTACCTGAAAGTAGAAACTCGCCCGATTACAACGGTATGCGTATTTTTTCCCTAGGCCATTCTGGTTCAGCGTTTGGAGCAGCAGAATTGCGAAAAATTTGTTGTCTTGTCAACCATTTCTTAGCTTCAAAGTCCCATATCTCGCGAACGGATTGACCGAACCCAACAATTCCTATTGTACCTGAAAGTAGAAACTCGCCCGATTACAACGGTATGCGTATTTTTTCCCCTAGGCCATTCTGGTTAAGCGTTTGGAGCAGCAGATTTGCGAAAAATTTTTTGCCTTCTCAACCATTTCTTGGCTTCAAACTCCCATACCTCGCGAACGGATTGACCTAACCCAAAAATTCCTATTGCATCTGAAAGAAGAAACTCGCCCGACTACAGCGGTATGTGTATTTTTTCCCTAGGACATTCTGGTTAAGCGTTTGGATCAGCAGAATTGCGAAAAATTTTATGCCTCCTCAACCATTTCTTGGCTTCAAACTCCCATATCTCGCGAACGGATTGACCAAACCCAAAAATTCCTGTTGCTTGTGAAAGTAGAAACTCTCCCGATTACAACTGTATGTGTATTTTTTCCCTAGCCCATTCTGGTTAAGCGTTTGGAGCAGCAGAATTGCGAAAAATTTGTTGTCTTCTCAACCATTTCTTAGCTTCAAAGTCCCATATCTCGCGAACAGATGGACCAAACCCAAAAATTCCTGCTGCGTCTGAAAGTAGAAACTTGCCCGATTACAACGGTATGTGTATTTTTCCCCTAGGGCATTCTGGTTAAGCGATTGGAGCAGCAGAATTGCGAAAAATTTGTTGTCTTGTCAACCATTTCTTAGCTTCAAAGTCCCATATCTCGCGAACGGATTGACCGAACCCAACAATTCCCATTGTACCTGAAAGTAGAAACTCGCCCGATTACAACGGTATGCGTATTTTTTTCCCTAGGCCATTCTGGTTAAGCGTTTGGAGCAGCAGATTTGCGAAAAATTTTTTGCCTTCTCAACCATTTCTTGGCTTCAAACTCCCATATCTCGCGAACGGATTGACCTAACCCAAAAATTCCCATTGCATCTGAAAGAAGAAACTCGCCCGACTACAGCGGTATGTGTATTTTTTCCCTAGGACATTCTGGTTAAGCGTTTGGATCAGCAGAATTGCGAAAAATTTTATGCCTCCTCAACCATTTCTTGGCTTCAAACTCCCATATCTCGCGAACGGATTGACCAAACCCAAAAATTCCTGTTGCTTGTGAAAGTAGAAACTCTCCCGATTACAACTGTATGTGTATTTTTTCCCTAGCCCATTCTGGTTAAGCGTTTGGAGCAGCAGAATTGCGAAAAATTTGTTGTCTTGTCAACCATTTCTTAGCTTCAAAGCCCCATATCTCGCGAACGGATTGACTTAACCGAAAAATTCCTATTGCGTCTGAAAGTAGAGCCTCGCCCGATTACAACGGTACGTGTATTTTTCCCCTAGGCCATTCTGGTTAAGCGTTTGGAGCAGCAGATTTGCGAAAAATTTGTTGTCTTCTCAACCATTTCTTAGCTTCAAACTCCCATATCTCGCGAACGGATTGACCTAACCCAAAAATTCCTATTGCATCTGAAAGTAGAAACTCGCCCGACTACAGCGGTATGTGTATTTTTTCCCTAGGCCATTCTGGTTAAGCGTTTGGAGCAGCAGAATTGCGAAAAATTTGTTGTCTTGTCAACCATTTCTTAGCTTCAAAGTCCCATATCTCGCGAACGGGTTGACCGAACCCAACAATTCCTATTGTACCTGAAAGTAGAAACCCGCCCGATTACAACGGTATGCGTATTTTTTCCCTAGGCCATTCTGGTTAAGCGTTTGGAGCAGCAGAATTGCGAAAAATTTGTTGTCTTGTCAACCATTTCTTAGCTTCAAAGTCCCATATCTCGCGAACGGATTGTCCTAACCCAAAAATTCCTATTGCATCTGAAAGTAGAAACTCGCCCGATTACAACGGTATGTGTATTCTTTCCCTAGGCCATTCTGGTTAAGCGTTTGGAGAAGCAGATTTGCGAAAAATTTTTTGCCTTCTCAACCATTTCTTGGTTTCAAACTCCCATATCTCGCGAACGGATTGACCTAACCCAAAAATTCCTATTGCATCTGAAAGAAGAAACTCGCCCGACTACAGCGGTATGTGTATTTTTTCCCTAGGACATTCTGGTTAAGCGTTTGGATCAGCAGAATTGCGAAAAATTTTATGCCTCCTCAACCATTTCTTGGCTTCAAACTCCCATATCTCGCGAACGGATTGACCAAACCCAAAAATTCCTGTTGCTTGTGAAAGTAGAAACTCTCCCGATTACAACTGTATGTGTATTTTTTCCCTAGCCCATTCTGGTTAAGCGTTTGGAGCAGCAGAATTGCGAAAAATTTGTTGTCTTCTCAACCATTTCTTAGCTTCAAAGTCCCATATCTCGCGAACAGATGGACCAAACCCAAAAATTCCTGCTGCGTCTGAAAGTAGAAACTTGCCCGATTACAACGGTATGTGTATTTTTCCCCTAGGGCATTCTGGTTAAGCGATTGGAGCAGCAGAATTGCGAAAAATTTGTTGTCTTGTCAACCATTTCTTAGCTTCAAAGTCCCATATCTCGCGAACGGATTGACCGAACCCAACAATTCCTATTGTACCTGAAAGTAGAAACTCGCCCGATTACAACGGTATGCGTATTTTTTTCCCTAGGCCATTCTGGTTAAGCGTTTGGAGCAGCAGATTTGCGAAAAATTTTTTGCCTTCTCAACCATTTCTTGGCTTCAAACTCCCATATCTCGCGAACGGATTGACCTAACCCAAAAATTCCTATTGCATCTGAAAGAAGAAACTCGCCCGACTACAGCGGTATGTGTATTTTTTCCCTAGGACATTCTGGTTAAGCGTTTGGATCAGCAGAATTGCGACAAATTTTATGCCTCCTCAACCATTTCTTGGCTTCAAACTCCCATATCTCGCGAACGGATTGACCAAACCCAAAAATTCCTGTTTCTTGTGAAAGTAGAAACTCTCCCGATTACAACTGTATGTGTATTTTTTCCCTAGCCCATTCTGGTTAAGCGTTTGGAGCAGCAGAATTGCGAAAAATTTGTTGTCTTCTCAACCATTTCTTAGCTTCAAAGTCCCATATCTCGCGAACAGATGGACCAAACCCAAAAATTCCTGCTGCGTCTGAAAGTAGAAACTTGCCCGATTACAACGGTATGTGTATTTTTCCCCTAGGGCATTCTGGTTAAGCGATTGGAGCAGCAGAATTGCGAAAAATTTGTTGTCTTGTCAACCATTTCTTAGCTTCAAAGCCCCATATCTCGCGAACGGATTGACTTAACCGAAAAATTCCTATTGCGTCTGAAAGTAGAGCCTCGCCCGATTACAACGGTACGTGTATTTTTCCCCTGGGCCATTCTGGTTAAGCGATTGGAGCAGCAGAAGTGCGAAAAATTTGTTGTCTTGTCAACCATTTCTTAGCTTGAAAGTCCCATATCTCGCGAACGGATTGAGCAGACCCAAAAATTCCTATTGTAACTGAAAGTAGAAACTCGCCCGATTACAACGGTATGTGTATTTTTTCCCTAGGCCATTCTGGTTAAGCGTTTGAAGCAGCAGAATTGCGAAAAATTTCTTGCCTTCTCAACCATTTCTTGGCTTCAAACTGCCATATCTCGCGAACAGATTGACCTAACCCAAAAATTCCTATTGCATCTGAAAGAAGAAACTCGCCCGATTACAACTGTATGTGTATTTTTTCCCTAGGCCATTCTGGTTAAGCGTTTGGAGCAGCAGAGTTGTGAAAAATTTTTTGCCTTCTCTACCATTTCTTGGCTTCAAACTCCCTTATCTCGCGAACCGTTTGACCTAACCCAAAAATTCCTATTGCATCTGAAAGTAGAAACTCGCCCGATTACATCGGTATGTGTATTTCTTCCCTAGGCCATTCTGGTTAAGCGTGTGGAGAAGCAGAATTGCGAAAAATTTGTTGTCTTGTCAACCATTTCTTAGCTTCAAAGTCCCATATCTCGCGAACGGATTGTCCTAACCCAAAAATTCCTATCGCATTTGAAACCAGACACTCGCCCGATTACAACGGTACGTGTATTTTTCCCCTGGGACATTCTGGTTAAGCGATTGGATCAGCAGAAGTGCGAAAAATTTGTTGTCTTGTCAACCATTTCTTAGCTTGAAAGTCCCATATCTCGCGAACGGATTGACCGAACCCAACAATTCCTATTGTACCTGAAAGTAGAAACTCGCCCGATTACAACGGTATGCGTATTTTTTTCCCTAGGCCATTCTGGTTAAGCGTTTGGAGCAGCAGATTTGCGAGAAATTTTTTGCCTTCTCAACCATTTCTTGGCTTCAAAGTCCAATATCTCGCGAACGGATTGACCGAACCCAACAATTCCTATTGCATCTGAAAGAAGAAACTCGCCCGATTACAACGGTATGTGTATTTTTTCCCTAGGCCATTCTGGTTAAGCATTTGGAGCATCAGATTTGCGAAAAATTTTTTGCCTTCTCAACCATTTCTTGGCTTCAAACTCCCATATCTCGCGAACGGATTGACCTAACCCAAAAATTCCTATTGCATCTGAAAGAAGAAACTCGCCCGATTACAACTGTATGTGTATTTTTTACCTAGGCCATTCTGGTTAAGCGTTTGGAGCAGCAGAATTGTGAAAAATTTTTTGCCTTCTCTACCATTTCGTGGCTTCAAACTCCCTTATCTCGCGAACCGTTTGACCTAACCCAAAAATTCCTATTGCATCTGAAAGTAGAAACTCGCCCGATTACATCGGTGTGTGTATTTCTTCCCTAGGCCATTCTGGTTAAGCGTTTGGAGCAGCAGAATTGCGAAAAATTTGTTGTCTTGTCAACCATTTCTTAGCTTCAAAGTCCCATATCTCGCGAACGGATTGTCCTAACCCAAAAATTCCTATCGCATTTGAAAGCAGACACTCGCCCGATTACAACGGTACGTTTATTTTTCCCCTAGGCCATTCTGGTTAAGCGTTTGGATCAGCAGAATTGCGAAAAATTTTATGCCTTCTCAACCATTTCTTGGCTTCAAACTCCCATATCTCGCGAACGGATTGACCAAACCCAAAAATTCCTGTTGCTTGTGAAAGTAGAAACTCTCCCGATTACAACGGTATGTGTATTTTTACCCTACGCCATTCTGGTTAAGCGTTTGGAGCAGCAGAATTGCGAAAAATTTTTTGCCTTCTCAACCATTTCTTAGCTTCAAACTCCCATATCTCGCGAACGGATTGACTTAACCGAAAAATTATTATTGCGTCTGAAAGTAGAGCCTCGCCCGATTTCAACGGTACGTGTATTTTTCCCCTAGGCCATTCTGGTTAAGCGATTGAATCAGCAGAAGTGCGAAAAATTTGTTGTCTTGTCAACCATTTCTTAGCTTGAAAGTCCCATATCTAGCGAACGGATTGACCAGACCCAAAAATTCCTATTGTAACTGAAAGTAGAAACTCGCCCGATTACAACGGTATGTGTATTTCTTCCCTAGGCCATTCTGGTTAAGCGTTTGAAGCAGCAGAATTGCGAAAAATTTTTTGCCTTCTCAACCATTTCTTGGCTTCAAACTCCCATATCTCGCGAACGGATTGACCGAACCCAAAAATTCCTATTGCATCTGAAAGTAGACACTCGCCCGACTACAGCGGTATGTGTATTTTTTCCCTAGGCCATTCTGGTTAAGCGTTTGGATCAGCAGAATTGCGAAAAATTTTATGCCTTCTCAACCATTTCTTGGCTTCAAACTCCCATATCTCGCGAACGGATTAACCTAACCCAAAAATTCCTGTCGCGTCTGAAAGTAGAAACTCGCCCGATTACAATAGTATGTGTATTTTTTCCCTAGGCCATTCTGGTTAAGCGATTGGAGCAGCAGAAGTGCGAAAAATTTGTTGTCTTGTCAACCATTCCTTAGCTTCAAAGTCCCATATCTCGCGTACGGATTGACCGAACCCAAAAATTCCTATTGTAACTGAAAGTAGAAACTCGCCCGATTACAACGGTATGTGTATTCTTTCCCTAGGGCATTCTGGTTAAGCGTTTGGAGCAGCAGAATTGCGAAAAATTTTTTGCCTTCCCAACCATTTCTTGGCTTCAAACTCCCATATCTCGCGAACGGATTGACCTAACCCAAAAATTCCTATTGCATCTGAAAGAAGAAACTCGCCCGATTACAACTGTATGTGTATTTTTTACCTAGGCCATTCTGGTTAAGCGTTTGGAGCAGCAGAATTGTGAAAAATTTTTTGCCTTCTCTACCATTTCGTGGCTTCAAACTCCCTTATCTCGCGAACCGTTTGACCTAACCCAAAAATTCCTATTGCATCTGAAAGTAGAAACTCGCCCGATTACATCGGTGTGTGTATTTCTTCCCTAGGCCATTCTGGTTAAGCGTTTGGAGCAGCAGAATTGCGAAAAATTTTTTGCCTTCTCAACCATTTCTTAGCTTCAAACTCCCATATCTCGCGAACGGATTGACTTAACCGAAAAATTATTATTGCGTCTGAAAGTAGAGCCTCGCCCGATTTCAACGGTACGTGTATTTTTCCCCTAGGCCATTCTGGTTAAGCGATTGAATCAGCAGAAGTGCGAAAAATTTGTTGTCTTGTCAACCATTTCTTAGCTTGAAAGTCCCATATCTAGCGAACGGATTGACCAGACCCAAAAATTCCTATTGTAACTGAAAGTAGAAACTCGCCCGATTACAACGGTATGTGTATTTCTTCCCTAGGCCATTCTGGTTAAGCGTTTGAAGCAGCAGAATTGCGAAAAATTTTTTGCCTTCTCTACCATTTCTTGGCTTCAAACTCCCATATCTCGCGAAGAGATTGACCTAACCCAAAAATTCCTATTGCATCTGAAAGTAGAAACTCGCCCGATTACAACGGTATGTGTATTTTTTCCCTAGGCCATTCTGGTTAAGCGTTTGGAGCAGCAGAATTGCGAAAAATTTTTTGCCTTCTCAACCATTTCTTGGCTTCAAACTCCCATATCTCGCGAACGGATTGACCGAACCCAAAAATTCCTATTGCATCTGAAAGTAGACACTCGCCCGACTACAGCGGTATGTGTATTTTTTCCCTAGGCCATTCTGGTTAAGCGTTTGGATCAGCAGAATTGCGAAAAATTTTATGCCTTCTCAACCATTTCTTGGCTTCAAACTCCCATATCTCGCGAACGGATTAACCTAACCCAAAAATTCCTGTCGCGTCTGAAAGTAGAAACTCGCCCGATTACAATAGTATGTGTATTTTTTCCCTAGGCCATTCTGGTTAAGCGATTGGAGCAGCAGAAGTGCGAAAAATTTGTTGTCTTGTCAACCATTCCTTAGCTTCAAAGTCCCATATCTCGCGTACGGATTGACCGAACCCAAAAATTCCTATTGTAACTGAAAGTAGAAACTCGCCCGATTACAACGGTATGTGTATTCTTTCCCTAGGGCATTCTGGTTAAGCGTTTGGAGCAGCAGAATTGCGAAAAATTTTTTGCCTTCCCAACCATTTCTTGGCTTCAAACTCCCATATCTCGCGAACGGATTAACCTAACCCAAAAATTCCTGTCGCGTCTGAAAGTAGAAACTCGCCCGATTACATCGGTGTGTGTATTTCTTCCCTAGGCCATTCTGGTTAAGCGTTTGGAGCAGCAGAATTGCGAAAAATTTGTTGTCTTGTCAACCATTTCTTAGCTTCAAAGTCCCATATCTCGCGAACGGATTGACCGAACCCAACAATTCCTATTGTACCTGAAAGTAGAAACTCGCCCGATTACAACGGTATGCGTATTTTTTCCCTAGGCCATTCTGGTTAAGCGTTTGGAGCAGCAGATTTGCGAAAAATTTTTTGCCTTCTCAACCATTTCTTGGCTTCAAACTCCCATATCTCGCGAACGGATTGACCTAACCCAAAAATTCCTATTGCATCTGAAAGAAGAAACTCGCCCGACTACAGCGGTATGTGTATTTTTCCCTAGGTCATTCTGGTTAAGCGTTTGGATCAGCAGAATTGCGAAAAATTTTATGCCTCCTCAACCATTTCTTGGCTTCAAACTCCCATATCTCGCGAACGGATTGACCAAACCCAAAAATTCCTGTTGCTTGTGAAAGTAGAAACTCTCCCGATTACAACTGTATGTGTATTTTTTCCCTAGCCCATTCTGGTTAAGCGTTTGGAGCCGCAGAATTGCGAAAAATTTGTTGTCTTCTCAACCATTTCTTAGCTTCAAAGTCCCATATCTCGCGAACAGATGGACCAAACCCAAAAATTCCTGCTGCGTCTGAAAGTAGAAACTTGCCCGATTACAACGGTATGTGTATTTTTCCCCTAGGGCATTCTGGTTAAGCGATTGGATCAGCAGAATTGCGAAAAATTTTATGCCTTCTCAACCATTTCTTGGCTTCAAACTCCCATATCTCGCGAACGGATTGACCAAACCAAAAATTCCTGTTGCTTGTGAAAGTAGAAACTCGCCCGATTACAATAGTATGTGTATTTTTTCCCTAGGCCATTCTGGTTAAGCGATTGGAGCAGCAGAAGTGGGAAAAATTTGTTGTCTTGTCAACCATTCCTTAGCTTCAAAGTCCCATATCTCGCGTACGGATTGACCGAACCCAAAAATTCCTATTGTAACTGAAAGTAGAAACTCGCCCGATTACAACGGTATGTGTATTCTTTCCCTAGGGCATTCTGGTTAAGCGTTTGGAGCAGCAGAATTGCGAAAAATTTGTTGTCTTGTCAACCATTTCTTAGCTTCAAAGTCCCACATCTCGCGAACGGATTGATCGAACCCAACAATTCCTATTGCATTTGAAAGTAGAAACTCGCCCGATTACAACGGTGCGTGTATTTTTTCCCTAGGGCATTCTGGTTAAGCGTTTGGAGCAGCAGAATTGCGAAAAATTTTTTGCCTTCTCAACCATTTCTTGGCTTCAAACTCCCATATCTCGCGAACGGATTAACCTAACCCAAAAATTCCTGTCGCGTCTGAAAGTAGAAACTCGCCCGATTACAACGGTATGTGTATTTTTTCCCTAGGCCATTCTGGTTAAGCGTTTGGAGCAGCAGAATTGCGAAAAATTTGTTGTCTTGTCAACCATTTCTTAGCTTCAAAGTCCCACATCTCGCGAACGGATTGATCGAACCCAACAATTCCTATTGCATTTGAAAGTAGAAACTCGCCCGATTACAACGGTGCGTGTATTTTTCCCCTAGGCCATTCTGGTTAAGCGTTTGGATCAGCAGAATTGCGAAAAATTTTATGCCTTCTCAACCATTTCTTGGATTCAAACTCCCATATCTCGCGAACGGATTGACCTAACCCAAATATTCCTATTGCATCTGAAAGAAGAAACTCGCCCGACTACAGCGGTATGTGTATTTTTTCCCTAGGACATTCTGGTTAAGCGTTTGGATCAGCAGAATTGCGAAAAATTGTATGCCTCCTCAACCATTTCTTGGCTTCAAACTCCCGTATCTCGCGAACGGATTGACCAAACCCAAAAATTCCTGTTGCTTGTGAAAGTAGAAACTCTCCCGATTACAACTGTATGTGTATTTTTTCCCTAGCCCATTCTGGTTAAGCGTTTGGAGCAGCAGAATTGCGAAAAATTTGTTGTCTTCTCAACCATTTCTTAGCTTCAAAGTCCCATATCTCGCGAACAGATGGACCAAACCCAAAAATTCCTGCTGCGTCTGAAAGTAGAAACTTGCCCGATTACAACGGTATGCGTATTTTTCCTTACGCCATTTTGGTTAAGCGTTTGGAGCAGCAGAATTGCGAAAAATTTGTTGTCTTCTCATCCATTTCTTAGCTTCAAAGCCCCATATCTCGCGAACGGATTGACCAAACCCAAAAATTCCTTCTGCGTCTGAAAGTAGAAACTCGCCCGATTACAACGGTATGCGTATTTTTTCCCTAGGCCATTCTAGTTAAGCGTTTGGAGCAGCAGAAGTGCGAAAAATTTGTTGTCTTCTCAACCATTTCTTAGCTTCAAACTCTCATATCTCGCGAACGGATTGTCCTAACCCAAAAATTCCTATTGCATCTGAAAGTAGAAACGCGCACGATTACAAAGGTATGTGTATTTTTTCCCTAGGGCATTCTGGTTAAGCGATTGGAGCAGCAGAAGTGCGAAAAATTTGTTGTCTTGTCAACCATTTCTTAACTTCAAAGTCCCATATCTCGCGAACGGATTGTCCTAACCCAAAAATTCCTATTGCATCTGAAAGTAGTAACTCGCCCGATTACAACGGTATGTGTATTTTTTCCCTAGGGCATTCTGGTTAAGCGTTTGGATCAGCAGAATTGCGAAAAATTTTATGCCTTCTCAACCATTTCTTGGATTCAAACTCCCATATCTCGCGAACGGATTGACCAAACCCAAAAATTCCTGTTGCTTGTGAAAGTAGAAACTCTCCCGATTACAACGGTATGTGTATTTTTTCACTAGCCCATTGTGGTCAAGCGTTTGGAGCAGCAGAATTGCGAAAAATTTGTTGTCTTCTCATCCATTTCTTAGCTTCAAAGCCCCATATCTCGCGAACGGATTGACCAAACCCAAAAATTCCTTCTGCGTCTGAAAATAGAAACTCGCCCGATTACAACGGTATGCGTATTTTTTCACTAGGCCATTCTAGTTAAGCTTTTGGAGCAGCAGAAGTGCGCAAAATTTGTTGTCTTCTGAACCATTTCTTAGCTTCAAACTCCCATATCTCGCGAACGGATTGACCTAACCCAAAAATTCCTATTGCATCTGAAAGAAGAAACTCGCCCGACTACAGCGGTATGCGTATTTTTCCTTACGCCATTCTGGTTAAGCGTTTGGAGCAGCAGAATTGCGAAAAATTTTATGCCTCCTCAACCATTTCTTGGATTCAAACTCCCATATCTCGCGAACGGATTGACCAAACCCAAAAATTCCTGTTGCTTGTGAAAGTAGAAACTCTCCCGATTACAACTGTATGTGTATTTTTTCCCTAGCCCATTCTGGTTAAGCGTTTGGAGCAGCAGAATTGCGAAAAATTTGTTGTCTTCTCAACCATTTCTTAGCTTCAAAGTCCCATATCTCGCGAACAGATGGACCAAACCCAAAAATTCCTGCTGCGTCTGAAAGTAGAAACTTGCCCGATTACAACGGTATGCGTATTTTTCCTTACGCCATTCTGGTTAAGCGTTTGGAGCAGCAGAATTGCGAAAAATTTGTTGTCTTCTCATCCATTTCTTAGCTTCAAAGCCCCATATCTCGCGAACGGATTGACCAAACCCAAAAATTCCTTCTGCGTCTGAAAGTAGAAACTCGCCCGATTACAACGGTATGCGTATTTTTTCCCTAGGCCATTCTAGTTAAGCGTTTGGAGCAGCAGAAGTGCGAAAAATTTGTTGTCTTCTCAACCATTTCTTAGCTTCAAACTCTCATATCTCGCGAACGGATTGTCCTAACCCAAAAATTCCTATTGCATCTGAAAGTAGAAACGCGCCCGATTACAAAGGTATGTGTATTTTTTCCCTAGGGCATTCTGGTTAAGCGATTGGAGCAGCAGAAGTGCGAAAAATTTGTTGTCTTGTCAACCATTTCTTAACTTCAAAGTCCCATATCTCGCGAACGGATTGTCCTAACCCAAAAATTCCTATTGCATCTGAAAGTAGTAACTCGCCCGATTACAACGGTATGCGTATTTTTTCCCTAGGCCATTCTGGTTAAGCGTTTGGAGCAGCAGATTTGCGAAAAATTTTTTGCCTTCTCAACCATTTCTTGGCTTCAAACTCCCATATCTCGCGAACGGATTGACCTAACCCAAAAATTCCTGTTGCGTCTGAAAGTAGAAACTCGCCCGATTACAACGGTATGTGTATTTCTTCCCTAGGCCATTCTGGTTAAGCGTTTGGAGCAGCAGAATTGCGAAAAATTTGTTGTCTTCTCAACCATTTCTTAGCTTCAAAGTCCCATATCTCGCGAACGGATTGTCCTAACCCAAAAATTCCTATTGCATTTGAAAGTAGAAACTCGCCCGATTACAACGGTGCGTGTATTTTTCCCCTAGGCCATTCTGGTTAAGCGTTTGGATCAGCAGAATTGCGAAAAATTTTACGCCTTCTCAACCATTTCTTGGATTCAAACTCCCATATCTCGCGAACGGATTGACCTAACCCAAAAATTCCTATTGCATCTGAAAGAAGAAACTCGCCCGACTACAGCGGTATGTGTATTTTTTCCCTAGGACATTCTGGTTAAGCGTTTGGATCAGCAGAATTGCGAAAAATTTTATGCCTCCTCAACCATTTCTTGGCTTCAAACTCCCATATCTCGCGAATGGATTGACCAAACCAAAAAAATTCCTGTTGCTTGTGAAAGTAGAAACTCTCCCGATTACAACGGTATGTGTATTTTTTCACTAGCCCATTGTGGTCAAGCGTTTGGAGCAGCAGAATTGCGAAAAATTTGTTGTCTTCTCATCCATTTCTTAGCTTCAAAGCCCCATATCTCGCGAACGGATTGACCAAACCCAAAAATTCCTTCTGCGTCTGAAAGTAGAAACTCGCCCGATTACAACGGTATGCGTATTTTTTCCCTAGGCCATTCTAGTTAAGCGTCTGGAGCAGCAGAAGTGCGAAAAATTTGTTGTCTTCTCAACCATTTCTTAGCTTCAAACTCTCATATCTCGCGAACGGATTGTCCTAAACCAAAAATTCCTATTGCATCTGAAAGTAGAAACGCGCCCGATTACAAAGGTATGTGTATTTTTTCCCTAGGGCATTCTGGTTAAGCGATTGGAGCAGCAGAAGTGCGAAAAATTTGTTGTCTTGTCAACCATTTCTTAACTTCAAAGTCCCATATCTCGCGAACGGATTGTCCTAACCCAAAAATTCCTATTGCATCTGAAAGTAGTAACTCGCCCGATTACAACGGTATGTGTATTTTTTCCCTAGGGCATTCTGGTTAAGCGTTTGGATCAGCAGAATTGCGAAAAATTTTATGCCTTCTCAACCATTTCTTGGATTCAAACTCCCATATCTCGCGAACGGATTGACCAAACCCAAAAATTCCTGTTGCTTGTGAAAGTAGAAACTCTCCCGATTACAACGGTATGTGTATTTCTTCCCTAGCCCATTCTGGTTAAGCGTTTGGATCAGCAGAATTGCGAAAAATGTTATGCCTTCTCAACCATTTCTTGGCTTCAAACTCCCATATCTCGCGAATGGATTGACCAAACCAAAAAAATTCCTGTTGCTTGTGAAAGTAGAAACTCTCCCGATTACAACGGTATGTGTATTTTTTCACTAGCCCATTGTGGTCAAGCGTTTGGAGCAGCAGAATTGCGAAAAATTTGTTGTCTTCTCATCCATTTCTTAGCTTCAAAGCCCCATATCTCGCGAACGGATTGACCAAACCCAAAAATTCCTTCTGCGTCTGAAAATAGAAACTCGCCCGATTACAACGGTAGCGTATATTTTCACTAGGCCATTCTAGTTAAGCGTTTGGAGCAGCAGAAGTGCGCAAAATTTGTTGTCTTCTGAACCATTTCTTAGCTTCAAACTCCCATATCTCGCGAACGGATTGACCTAACCCAAAAATTCCTATTGCATCTGAAAGAAGAAACTCGCCCGACTACAGCGGTATGTATATTTTTTCCCTAGGACATTCTGGTTAAGCGTTTGGATCAGCAGAATTGCGAAAAATTTTATGCCTCCTCAACCATTTCTTGGCTTCAAACTCCCATATCTCGCGAACGGATTGACCGAACCCAAAAATTCCTGTTGCTTGTGAAAGTAGAAACTCTCCCGATTACAACTGTATGTGTATTTTTTCCCTAGCCCATTCTGGTTAAGCGTTTGGAGCAGCAGAATTGCGAAAAATTTGTTGTCTTCTCAACCATTTCTTAGCTTCAAAGTCCCATATCTCGCGAACAGATGGACCAAACCCAAAAATTCCTGCTGCGTCTGAAAGTAGAAACTTGCCCGATTACAACGGTATGCGTATTTTTCCTTACGCCATTCTGGTTAAGCGTTTGGAGCAGCAGAATTGCGAAAAATTTGTTGTCTTCTCATCCATTTCTTAGCTTCAAAGCCCCATATCTCGCGAACGGATTGACCAAACCCAAAAATTCCTTCTGCGTCTGAAAGTAGAAACTCGCCCGATTACAACGGTATGCGTATTTTTTCCCTAGGCCATTCTAGTTAAGCGTTTGGTGCATCAGAAGTGCGAAAAATTTGTTGTCTTCTCAACCATTTCTTAGCTTCAAACTCTCATATCTCGCGAACGGATTGTCCTAACCCAAAAATTCCTATTGCATCTGAAAGTAGAAACGCGCCCGATTACAAAGGTATGTGTATTTTTTCCCTAGGGCATTCTGGTTAAGCGATTGGAGCAGCAGAAGTGCGAAAAATTTGTTGTCTTGTCAACCATTTCTTAACTTCAAAGTCCCATATCTCACGAACGGATTCTCCTAACCCAAAAATTCCTATTGCATCTGAAAGTAGTAACTCGCCCGATTACAACGGTATGTGTATTTTTTGCCTAGGGCATTCTGGTTAAGCGTTTGGATCAGCAGAATTGCGAAAAATTTTATGCCTTCTCAACCATTTCTTGGATTCAAATTCCCATATCTCGCGAACGGATTGACCAAACCCAAAAATTCCTGTTGCTTGTGAAAGTAGAAACTCTCCCGATTACAACGGTATGTGTATTTCTTCCCTAGCCCATTCTGGTTAAGCGTTTGGATCAGCAGAATTGCGAAAAATGTTATGCCTTCTCAACCATTTCTTGGCTTCAAACTCCCATATCTCGCGAATGGATTGACCAAACCAAAAAAATTCCTGTTGCTTGTGAAAGTAGAAACTCTCCCGATTACAACGGTATGTGTATTTTTTCCCTAGCCCATTCTGGTTAAGCGTTTGGAGCAGCAGAATTGCGAAAAATTTGTTGTCTTCTCAACCATTTCTTAGCTTCAAAGTCCCATATCTCGCGAACAGATGGACCAAACCCAAAAATTCCTGCTGCGTCTGAAAGTAGAAACTTGCCCGATTACAACGGTATGCGTGTTTTTCCTTACGCCATTCTGGTTAAGCGTTTGGAGCAGCAGAATTGCGAAAAATTTGTTGTCTTCTCATCCATTTCTTAGCTTCAAAGCCCCATATCTCGCGAACGGATTGACCAAACCCAAAAATTCCTTCTGCGTCTGAAAGTAGAAACTCGCCCGATTACAACGGTATGCGTATTTTTTCCCTAGGCCATTCTAGTTAAGCGTTTGGTGCATCAGAAGTGCGAAAAATTTGTTGTCTTCTCAACCATTTCTTAGCTTCAAACTCTCATATCTCGCGAACGGATTGTCCTAACCCAAAAATTCCTATTGCATCTGAAAGTAGAAACGCGCCCGATTACAAAGGTATGTGTATTTTTTCCCTAGGGCATTCTGGTTAAGCGATTGGAGCAGCAGAAGTGCGAAAAATTTGTTGTCTTGTCAACCATTTCTTAACTTCAAAGTCCCATATCTCACGAACGGATTGTCCTAACCCAAAAATTCCTATTGCATCTGAAAGTAGTAACTCGCCCGATTACAACGGTATGTGTATTTTTTCCCTAGGGCATTCTGGTTAAGCGTTTGGATCAGCAGAATTGCGAAAAATTTTATGCCTTCTCAACCATTTCTTGGATTCAAATTCCCATATCTCGCGAACGGATTGACCAAACCCAAAAATTCCTGTTGCTTGTGAAAGTAGAAACTCTCCCGATTACAACGGTATGTGTATTTCTTCCCTAGCCCATTCTGGTTAAGCGTTTGGATCAGCAGAATTGCGAAAAATGTTATGCCTTCTCAACCATTTCTTGGCTTCAAACTCCCATATCTCGCGAATGGATTGACCAAACCAAAAAAATTCCTGTTGCTTGTGAAAGTAGAAACTCTCCCGATTACAACGGTATGTGTATTTTTTCACTAGCCCATTGTGGTCAAGCGTTTGGAGCAGCAGAATTGCGAAAAATTTGTTGTCTTCTCATCCATTTCTTAGCTTCAAAGCCCCATATCTCGCGAACGGATTGACCAAACCCAAAAATTCCTTCTGCGTCTGAAAATAGAAACTCGCCCGATTACAACGGTATGCGTATTTTTTCACTAGGCCATTCTAGTTAAGCGTTTGGAACAGCAGAAGTGCGCAAAATTTGTTGTCTTCTGAACCATTTCTTAGCTTCAAACTCTCATATCTCGCGAACGGATTGTCCTAACCCAAAAATTCCTATTGCATCTGAAAGTAGAAACTCGCCCGATTACAACGGTATGTGTATTTTTTCCCTAGGGCATTCTGGTTAAGCGTTTGGAGCAGCAGAATTGCGAAAAATTTTTTGCCTTCTCAACCATTTCTTGGCTTCAAACTCCCATATCTCGCGAACGGATTGACCTAACCCAAAAATTCCTGTTGCGTCTGAAAGTAGAAACTCGCCCGATTACAACGGTAGGTGTATTTTTTCCCTAGCCCTTTCTGGTTAAGCGTTTGGAGCAGCAGAATTGCGAAAATTTTTTGTCTTCTCATCCATTTCTTAGCTTCAAAGTCCCGCATCTCGCGAACGGATTGACCAAACCCAAAAATTCCTTCTGCGTCTGAAAGTAGAAACTCGCCCGATTACAACGGTACGTGTATTTTTCCCCTAGGGCATTCTGGTTAAGCGATTGGAGCAGCAGAAGGGCGAAAAATTTGTTGTCTTGTCAACCATTTCTTAGCTTCAAAGTCCCATATCTCGCGAACGGATTGACCAAACCCAAAAATTCCTGCTGCGTCTGAAAGTAGAAACTCGCCCGATTACAACGGTTTGCGTATTTTTTCCCTACGCCATTCTGGTTAAGCGTTTGGAGCAGCAGAATTGCGATAAATTTTTTGCCGTCTCAACCATTTCTTGGCTTCAGACTCCCATATCTCGCGAACGGATTGACCTAACCCAAAAATTCCTATTGCATCTGAAAGTAGAAACTCTCCCGATTACAACGGTATGTGTATTTCTTCCCTAGCCCATTCTGGTTAAGCGTTTGGATCAGCAGAATTGCGAAAAATGTTATGCCTCCTCAACCATTTCTTGGCTTCAAACTCCCATATCTCGCGAATGGATTGACCAAACCAAAAAAATTCCTGTTGCTTGTGAAAGTAGAAACTCTCCCGATTACAACGGTATGTGTATCTTTTCACTAGCCCATTGTGGTCAAGCGTTTGGAGCAGCAGAATTGCGAAAAATTTGTTGTCTTCTCATCCATTTCTTAGCTTCAAAGCCCCATATCTCGCGAACGGATTGACCAAACCCAAAAATTCCTTCTGCGTCTGAAAATAGAAACTCGCCCGATTACAACGGTATGCGTATTTTTTCACTAGGCCATTCTAGTTAAGCGTTTGGAGCAGCAGAAGTGCGCAAAATTTGTTGTCTTCTGAACCATTTCTTAGCTTCAAACTCTCATATCTCGCGAACGGATTGTCCTAACCCAAAAATTCCTATTGCATCTGAAAGTAGAAACTCGCCCGATTACAACGGTATGTGTATTTTTTCCCTAGGGCATTCTGGTTAAGCGTTTGGAGCAGCAGAATTGCGAAAAATTTTTTGCCTTCTCAACCATTTCTTGGCTTCAAACTCCCATATCTCGCGAACGGATTGACCTAACCCAAAAATTCCTGTTGCGTCTGAAAGTAGAAACTCGCCCGATTACAACGGTAGGTGTATTTTTTCCCTAGCCCTTTCTGGTTAAGCGTTTGGAGCAGCAGAATTGCGAAAATTTTTTGTCTTCTCATCCATTTCTTAGCTTCAAAGTCCCACATCTCGCGAACGGATTGACCAAACCCAAAAATTCCTTCTGCGTCTGAAAGTAGAAACTCGCCCGATTACAACGGTACGTGTATTTTTCCCCTAGGGCATTCTGGTTAAGCGATTGGAGCAGCAGAAGGGCGAAAAATTTGTTGTCTTGTCAACCATTTCTTAGCTTCAAAGTCCCATATCTCGCGAACGGATTGACCAAACCCAAAAATTCCTGCTGCGTCTGAAAGTAGAAACTCGCCCGATTACAACGGTTTGCGTATTTTTTCCCTACGCCATTCTGGTTAAGCGTTTGGAGCAGCAGAATTGCGATAAATTTTTTGCCGTCTCAACCATTTCTTGGCTTCAGACTCCCATATCTCGCGAACGGATTGACCTAACCCAAAAATTCCTATTGCATCTGAAAGTAGAAACTCTCCCGATTACAACGGTATGTGTATTTCTTCCCTAGCCCATTCTGGTTAAGCGTTTGGATCAGCAGAATTGCGAAAAATGTTATGCCTCCTCAACCATTTCTTGGCTTCAAACTCCCATATCTCGCGAATGGATTGACCAAACCAAAAAAATTCCTGTTGCTTGTGAAAGTAGAAACTCTCCCGATTACAACGGTATGTGTATTTTTTCACTAGCCCATTGTGGTCAAGCGTTTGGAGCAGCAGAATTGCGAAAAATTTGTTGTCTTCTCATCCATTTCTTAGCTTCAAAGCCCCATATCTCGCGAACGGATTGACCAAACCCAAAAATTCCTTCTGCGTCTGAAAATAGAAACTCGCCCGATTACAACGGTATGCGTATTTTTTCACTAGGCCATTCTAGTTAAGCGTTTGGAGCAGCAGAAGTGCGCAAAATTTGTTGTCTTCTGAACCATTTCTTAGCTTCAAACTCTCATGTCTCGCGAACGGATTGTCTTAACCCAAAAATTCCTATTGCATCTGAAAGTAGAAACTCGCCCGATTACAACGGTATGTGTATTTTTTCCCTAGGGCATTCTGGTTAAGCGTTTGGAGCAGCAGAATTGCGAAAAATTTTTTGCCTTCTCAACCATTTCTTGGCTTCAAACTCCCATATCTCGCGAACGGATTGACCTAACCCAAAAATTCCTGTTGCGTCTGAAAGTAGAAACTCGCCCGATTACAACGGTAGGTGTATTTTTTCCCTAGCCCTTTCTGGTTAAGCGTTTGGAGCAGCAGAATTGCGAAAATTTTTTGTCTTCTCATCCATTTCTTAGCTTCAAAGTCCCACATCTCGCGAACGGATTGACCAAACCCAAAAATTCCTTCTGCGTCTGAAAGTAGAAACTCGCCCGATTACAACGGTACGTGTATTTTTCCCCTAGGGCATTCTGGTTAAGCGATTGGAGCAGCAGAAGGGCGAAAAATTTGTTGTCTTGTCAACCATTTCTTAGCTTCAAAGTCCCATATCTCGCGAACGGATTGACCAAACCCAAAAATTCCTGCTGCGTCTGAAAGTAGAAACTCGCCCGATTACAACGGTTTGCGTATTTTTTCCCTACGCCATTCTGGTTAAGCGTTTGGAGCAGCAGAATTGCGATAAATTTTTTGCCGTCTCAACCATTTCTTGGCTTCAGACTCCCATATCTCGCGAACGGATTGACCTAACCCAAAAATTCCTATTGCATCTGAAAGAAGAAACTCGCCCGACTACAGCGGTATGTGTATTTTTTCCCTAGGACATTCTGGTTAAGCGTTTGGATCAGCAGAATTGCGAAAAATTTTATGCCTCCTCAACCATTTCTTGGCTTCAAACTCCCATATCTCGCGAACGGATTGACCAAACCCAAAAATTCCTGTTGCTTGTGAAAGTAGAAACTCTCCCGATTACAACTGTATGTGTATTTTTTCCCTAGCCCATTTTGGTTAAGCGTTTGGAGCAGCAGAATTGCGAAAAATTTGTTGTCTTCTCAACCATTTCTTAGCTTCAAAGTCCCATATCTCGCGAACAGATGGACCAAACCCAAAAATTCCTGCTGCGTCTGAAAGTAGAAACTTGCCCGATTACAAAGGTATGTGTATTTTTTCCCTAGGGCATTCTGGTTAAGCGATTGGAGCAGCAGAAGTGCGAAAAATTTGTTGTCTTGTCAACCATTTCTTAACTTCACAGTCCCATATCTCGCGAACGGATTTACCGAACCCAAAAATTCCTATTGTAACTGAAAGTAGAAACTCGCCCGATTACAACGGTATGCGCATTTTTTCCCTAGGCCATTCTGGTTAAGCGTTTGGAGCAGCAGATTTGCGAAAAATTTGTTGCCTTCTCAACCATTTCTTAGCTTCAAACTCCCATATCTCGCGAACGGATTGACCTAACGCAAAAATTCCTATTGCATCTGAAAGTAGAAACTCGCCCGATTACAAAGGTATGTGTATTTTTTCCCTAGGCCATTCTGATTAAGCGTTTGGAGCAGCAGAAGTGCGAAAAATTTGTTGTCTTCTCAACCATTTCTTAGCTTCAAACTCCCATATCTCCCGAACGGATTGACAAAACCCAAAAATTCCTTCTGCGTCTGAAAGTAGAAACTCGCCCGATTACAACGGTATGCGTATTTTTTCCCTAGGCCATTCTGGTTAAGCGTTTGGTGCAGCAGAATTGCGAAAAATTTGTTGTCTTCTCAACCATTTCTCAGCTTCAAACTCTCATATCTCGCGAACGGATTGTCCTAACCCAAAAATTCCTGTTGCGTCTGAAAGTAGAAACTCGCCCGATTACAACGGTATGCGTATTTTTTCCCTAGGCCATTCTGTTTAAGCGTTTGGAGCAGCAGAGTTGCGAAAAATTTGTTGTCTTCTCGACCATTTCTTAGCTTCAAAGTCCCATATCTCGCGAACGGATTGACCAAACCCAAAAATTCCTTATGCGTCTGAAAGTAGAAACTCGCCCGATTACAACGGTATGCGTATTTTTTCCCTAGGCCATTCTGGTTAAGCGTTTGGAACAGCAGAACTGCGAAAAATTTGTTGTCTTCTCAAGCATTTCTTAGCTTCAAACTCTCATATCTCGCGAACGGATTGACCTAACCCAAAAATTCCTGTTGCGTCTGAAAGTAGAAACTCACTCGATTACAACGGTATGCGTATTTTTTCCCTAGGCCATTCTAGTTAAGCGTTTGGAGCAGCAGAAGTGCGAAAAATTTGTTGTCTTCTCAACCATTTCTTAGCTTCAAACTCCCATATCTCCCGAACGGATTGACAAAACCCAAAAATTCCTTCTGCGTCTGAAAGTAGAAACTCGCCCGATTACAACGGTATGCGTATTTTTTCCCTAGGCCATTCTGTTTAAGCGTTTGGAGCAGCAGAGTTGCGAAAAATTTGTTGTCTTCTCGACCATTTCTTAGCTTCAAAGTCCCATATCTCGCGAACGGATTGACCAAACCCAAAAATTCCTTATGCGTCTGAAAGTAGAAACTCGCCCGATTACAACGGTATGCGTATTTTTTCCCTAGGCCATTCTGGTTAAGCGTTTGGAGCAGCAGAAGTGCGAAAAATTTGTTGTCTTCTCAACCATTTCTTAGCTTCAAACTCTCATATCTCGCGAACGGATTGTCCTAACCCAAAAATTCCTATTGCATCTGAAAGTAGAAACGCGCCCGATTACAAAGGTATGTGTATTTTTTCCCTAGGGCATTCTGGTTAAGCGATTGGAGCAGCAGAAGTGCGAAAAATTTGTTGTCTTGTCAACCATTTCTTAACTTCAAAGTCCCATATCTCGCGAACGGATTTACCGAACCCAAAAATTCCTATTGTAACTGAAAGTAGAAACTCGCCCGATTACAACGGTATGTGTATTTTATCCCTAGGGCATTCTGGTTAAGCGTTTGGAGCAGCAGAATTGCGAAAAATTTTTTGCCTTCTCAACCATTTCTTGGCTTCAAACTCCCATATCTCGCGAACGGATTGTCCTAACCCAAAAATTCCTGTTGCGTCTGAAAGTAGAAACTCGCCCGATTACAATAGTATGTGTATTTTTTCCCTAGGCCATTCTGTTTAAGCGTTTGGAGCAGCAGAGTTGCGAAAAATTTGTTGTCTTCTCGACCATTTCTTAGCTTCAAAGTCCCATATCTCGCGAACGGATTGACCAAACCCAAAAATTCCTTATGCGTCTGAAAGTAGAAACTCGCCCGATTACAACGGTATGCGTATTTTTTCCCTAGGCCATTCTGGTTAAGCGTTTGGAGCAGCAGAACTGCGAAAAATTTGTTGTCTTCTCAACCATTTCTTAGCTTCAATCTCTCATATCGCGCGAACGGATTGATCTAACCCAAAAATTTCTATTGAATTTGAAAGTAGAAACTCGCCCGACTACAACGGTATGTGTATTTTTTCCCTAGCCCATTTTGGTTAAGCGTTTGGAGCAGCAGAATTGCGAAAAATTTGTTGTCTTCTCAACCATTTCTTAGCTTCAAAGTCCCATATCTCGCGAACAGATGGACCAAACCCAAAAATTCCTGCTGCGTCTGAAAGTAGAAACTTGCCCGATTACAACGGTATGCGTATTTTTCCTTACGCCATTCTGGTTAAGCGTTTGGAGCAGCAGAATTGCGAAAAATTTGTTGCCTTCTCATCCATTTCTTAGCTTCAAAGCCCCATATCTCGCGAACGGATTGACCAAACCCAAAAATTCCTTCTGCGTCTGAAAGTAGAAACTCGCCCGATTACAACGGTATGCGTATTTTTTCCCTAGGCCATTCTAGTTAAGCGTTTGGAGCAGCAGAAGTGCGAAAAATTTGTTGTCTTCTCAACCATTTCTTAGCTTCAAACTCTCATATCTCGCGAACGGATTGTCCTAACCCAAAAATTCCTATTGCATCTGAAAGTAGAAACGCGCCCGATTACAAAGGTATGTGTATTTTTTCCCTAGGGCATTCTGGTTAAGCGATTGGAGCAGCAGAAGTGCGAAAAATTTGTTGTCTTGTCAACCATTTCTTAACTTCAAAGTCCCATATCTCGCGAACGGATTTACCGAACCCAAAAATTCCTATTGTAACTGAAAGTAGAAACTCGCCCGATTACAACGGTATGTGTATTTTATCCCTAGGGCATTCTGGTTAAGCGTTTGGAGCAGCAGAATTGCGAAAAATTTTTTGCCTTCTCAACCATTTCTTGGCTTCAAACTCCCATATCTCGCGAACGGATTGTCCTAACCCAAAAATTCCTGTTGCGTCTGAAAGTAGAAACTCGCCCGATTACAATAGTATGTGTATTTTTTCCCTAGGCCATTCTGGTTAAGAGTTTGGAGCAGCAGATTTGCGAAAACTTTGTTGCCTTCTCAACCATTTCTTAGCTTCAAACTCCCATATCTCGCGAACGGATTGACCGATCCCAAAAATTCCTATTGCATCTGAAAGTAGAAACTCGCCCGATTACAACGGTACGTGTATTTTTCCCCTAGGGCATTCTGGTTAAGCGATTGGAGCAGCAGAAGGGCGAAAAATTTGTTGTCTTGTCAACCATTTCTTAGCTTCAAAGTCCCACATCTCGCGAACGGATTGACCAAACCCAAAAATTCCTTCTGCGTCTGAAAGTAGAAACTCGCCCGATTACAACGGTACGTGTATTTTTCCCCTAGGGCATTCTGGTTAAGCGATTGGAGCAGCAGAAGGGCGAAAAATTTGTTGTCTTGTCAACCATTTCTTAGCTTCAAAGTCCCATATCTCGCGAACGGATTGACCAAACCCAAAAATTCCTGCTGCGTCTGAAAGTAGAAAACTTGCCCGATTACAACGGTATGCGTATTTTTCCTTACGCCATTCTGGTTAAGCGTTTGGAGCAGCAGAAGTGCGAAAAATTTGTTGTCTTGTCAACCATTTCTTAACTTCAAAGTCCCATATCTCGCGAACGGATTTACCGAACCCAAAAATTCCTATTGTAACTGAAAGTAGAAACTCGCCCGATTACAACGGTATGTGTATTTTATCCCTAGGGCATTCTGGTTAAGCGTTTGGAGCAGCAGAATTGCGAAAAATTTTTTGCCTTCTCAACCATTTCTTGGCTTCAAACTCCCATATCTCGCGAACGGATTGTCCTAACCCAAAAATTCCTGTTGCGTCTGAAAGTAGAAACTCGCCCGATTACAATAGTATGTGTATTTTTTCCCTAGGCCATTCTGGTTAAGAGTTTGGAGCAGCAGATTTGCGAAAACTTTGTTGCCTTCTCAACCATTTCTTAGCTTCAAACTCCCATATCTCGCGAACGGATTGACCGAACCCAAAAATTCCTATTGCATCTGAAAGTAGAAACTCGCCCGATTACAACGGTACGTGTATTTTTCCCCTAGGGCATTCTGGTTAAGCGATTGGAGCAGCAGAAGGGCGAAAAATTTGTTGTCTTGTCAACCATTTCTTAGCTTCAAAGTCCCACATCTCGCGAACGGATTGACCAAACCCAAAAATTCCTTCTGCGTCTGAAAGTAGAAACTCGCCCGATTACAACGGTACGTGTATTTTTCCCCTAGGGCATTCTGGTTAAGCGATTGGAGCAGCAGAAGGGCGAAAAATTTGTTGTCTTGTCAACCATTTCTTAGCTTCAAAGTCCCATATCTCGCGAACGGATTGACCAAACCCAAAAATTCCTGCTGCGTCTGAAAGTAGAAACTCGCCCGATTACAACGGTTTGCGTATTTTTTCCCTACGCCATTCTGGTTAAGCGTTTGGAGCAGCAGAATTGCGATAAATTTTTTGCCGTCTCAACCATTTCTTGGCTTCAGACTCCCATATCTCGCGAACGGATTGACCTAACCCAAAAATTCCTATTGCATCTGAAAGAAGAAACTCGCCCGACTACAGCGGTATGTGTATTTTTTCCCTAGGACATTCTGGTTAAGCGTTTGGATCAGCAGAATTGCGAAAAATTTTATGCCTCCTCAACCATTTCTTGGCTTCAAACTCCCATATCTCGCGAACGGATTGACCAAACCCAAAAATTCCTGTTGCTTGTGAAAGTAGAAACTCTCCCGATTACAACTGTATGTGTATTTTTTCCCTAGCCCATTTTGGTTAAGCGTTTGGAGCAGCAGAATTGCGAAAAATTTGTTGTCTTCTCAACCATTTCTTAGCTTCAAAGTCCCATATCTCGCGAACAGATGGACCAAACCCAAAAATTCCTGCTGCGTCTGAAAGTAGAAACTTGCCCGATTACAACGGTATGCGTATTTTTCCTTACGCCATTCTGGTTAAGCGTTTGGAGCAGCAGAAGTGCGAAAAATTTTTTGCCTTCTCAACCATTTCTTGGCTTCAAACTCCCATATCTCGCGAACGGATTGTCCTAACCCAAAAATTCCTGTTGCGTCTGAAAGTAGAAACTCGCCCGATTACAATAGTATGTGTATTTTTTCCCTAGGCCATTCTGTTTAAGCGTTTGGAGCAGCAGAGTTGCGAAAAATTTGTTGTCTTCTCGACCATTTCTTAGCTTCAAAGTCCCATATCTCGCGAACGGATTGACCAAACCCAAAAATTCCTTATGCGTCTGAAAGTAGAAACTCGCCCGATTACAACGGTATGCGTATTTTTTCCCTAGGCCATTCTGGTTAAGCGTTTGGAGCAGCAGAACTGCGAAAAATTTGTTGTCTTCTCAACCATTTCTTAGCTTCAATCTCTCATATCGCGCGAACGGATTGATCTAACCCAAAAATTTCTATTGAATTTGAAAGTAGAAACTCGCCCGACTACAACGGTATGTGTATTTTTTCCCTAGCCCATTTTGGTTAAGCGTTTGGAGCAGCAGAATTGCGAAAAATTTGTTGTCTTCTCAACCATTTCTTAGCTTCAAAGTCCCATATCTCGCGAACAGATGGACCAAACCCAAAAATTCCTGCTGCGTCTGAAAGTAGAAACTTGCCCGATTACAACGGTATGCGTATTTTTCCTTACGCCATTCTGGTTAAGCGTTTGGAGCAGCAGAATTGCGAAAAATTTGTTGCCTTCTCATCCATTTCTTAGCTTCAAAGCCCCATATCTCGCGAACGGATTGACCAAACCCAAAAATTCCTTCTGCGTCTGAAAGTAGAAACTCGCCCGATTACAACGGTATGCGTATTTTTTCCCTAGGCCATTCTAGTTAAGCGTTTGGAGCAGCAGAAGTGCGAAAAATTTGTTGTCTTCTCAACCATTTCTTAGCTTCAAACTCTCATATCTCGCGAACGGATTGTCCTAACCCAAAAATTCCTATTGCATCTGAAAGTAGAAACGCGCCCGATTACAAAGGTATGTGTATTTTTTCCCTAGGGCATTCTGGTTAAGCCATTGGAGCAGCAGAAGTGCGAAAAATTTGTTGTCTTGTCAACCATTTCTTAACTTCAAAGTCCCATATCTCGCGAACGGATTTACCGAACCCAAAAATTCCTATTGTAACTGAAAGTAGAAACTCGCCCGATTACAACGGTATGTGTATTTTATCCCTAGGGCATTCTGGTTAAGCGTTTGGAGCAGCAGAATTGCGAAAAATTTTTTGCCTTCTCAACCATTTCTTGGCTTCAAACTCCCATATCTCGCGAACGGATTGTCCTAACCCAAAAATTCCTGTTGCGTCTGAAAGTAGAAACTCGCCCGATTACAATAGTATGTGTATTTTTTCCCTAGGCCATTCTGGTTAAGAGTTTGGAGCAGCAGATTTGCGAAAACTTTGTTGCCTTCTCAACCATTTCTTAGCTTCAAACTCCCATATCTCGCGAACGGATTGACCGAACCCAAAAATTCCTATTGCATCTGAAAGTAGAAACTCGCCCGATTACAACGGTACGTGTATTTTTCCCCTAGGGCATTCTGGTTAAGCGATTGGAGCAGCAGAAGGGCGAAAAATTTGTTGTCTTGTCAACCATTTCTTAGCTTCAAAGTCCCACATCTCGCGAACGGATTGACCAAACCCAAAAATTCCTTCTGCGTCTGAAAGTAGAAACTCGCCCGATTACAACGGTACGTGTATTTTTCCCCTAGGGCATTCTGGTTAAGCGATTGGAGCAGCAGAAGGGCGAAAAATTTGTTGTCTTGTCAACCATTTCTTAGCTTCAAAGTCCCATATCTCGCGAACGGATTGACCAAACCCAAAAATTCCTGCTGCGTCTGAAAGTAGAAACTCGCCCGATTACAACGGTTTGCGTATTTTTTCCCTACGCCATTCTGGTTAAGCGTTTGGAGCAGCAGAATTGCGATAAATTTTTTGCCGTCTCAACCATTTCTTGGCTTCAGACTCCCATATCTCGCGAACGGATTGACCTAACCCAAAAATTCCTATTGCATCTGAAAGAAGAAACTCGCCCGACTACAGCGGTATGTGTATTTTTTCCCTAGGACATTCTGGTTAAGCGTTTGGATCAGCAGAATTGCGAAAAATTTTATGCCTCCTCAACCATTTCTTGGCTTCAAACTCCCATATCTCGCGAACGGATTGACCAAACCCAAAAATTCCTGTTGCTTGTGAAAGTAGAAACTCTCCCGATTACAACTGTATGTGTATTTTTTCCCTAGCCCATTTTGGTTAAGCGTTTGGAGCAGCAGAATTGCGAAAAATTTGTTGTCTTCTCAACCATTTCTTAGCTTCAAAGTCCCATATCTCGCGAACAGATGGACCAAACCCAAAAATTCCTGCTGCGTCTGAAAGTAGAAACTTGCCCGATTACAACGGTATGCGTATTTTTCCTTACGCCATTCTGGTTAAGCGTTTGGAGCAGCAGAAGTGCGAAAAATTTGTTGTCTTCTCAACCATTTCTTAGCTTCAAACTCTCATATCTCGCGAACGGATTGTCCTAACCCAAAAATTCCTATTGCATCTGAAAGTAGAAACGCGCCCGATTAGAAAGGTATGTGTATTTTTTCCCTAGGGCATTCTGGTTAAGCGATTGGAGCAGCAGAAGTGCGAAAAATTTGTTGTCTTGTCAACCATTTCTTAACTTCACAGTCCCATATCTCGCGAACGGATTTACCGAACCCAAAAATTCCTATTGTAACTGAAAGTAGAAACTCGCCCGATTACAACGGTATGCGCATTTTTTCCCTAGGCCATTCTGGTTAAGCGTTTGGAGCAGCAGATTTGCGAAAAATTTGTTGCCTTCTCAACCATTTCTTAGCTTCAAACTCCCATATCTCGCGAACGGATTGACCTAACGCAAAAATTCCTATTGCATCTGAAAGTAGAAACTCGCCCGATTACAACGGTATGTGTATTTTTTCCCTAGGCCATTCTGATTAAGCGTTTGGAGCAGCAGAAGTGCGAAAAATTTGTTGTCTTCTCAACCATTTCTTAGCTTCAAACTCCCATATCTCCCGAACGGATTGACAAAACCCAAAAATTCCTTCTGCGTCTGAAAGTAGAAACTCGCCCGATTACAACGGTATGCGTATTTTTTCCCTAGGCCATTCTGGTTAAGCGTTTGGTGCAGCAGAATTGCGAAAAATTTGTTGTCTTCTCAACCATTTCTCAGCTTCAAACTCTCATATCTCGCGAACGGATTGTCCTAACCCAAAAATTCCTGTTGCGTCTGAAAGTAGAAACTCGCCCGATTACAACGGTATGCGTATTTTTTCCCTAGGCCATTCTGTTTAAGCGTTTGGAGCAGCAGAGTTGCGAAAAATTTGTTGTCTTCTCGACCATTTCTTAGCTTCAAAGTCCCATATCTCGCGAACGGATTGACCAAACCCAAAAATTCCTTATGCGTCTGAAAGTAGAAACTCGCCCGATTACAACGGTATGCGTATTTTTTCCCTAGGCCATTCTGGTTAAGCGTTTGGAACAGCAGAACTGCGAAAAATTTGTTGTCTTCTCAAGCATTTCTTAGCTTCAAACTCTCATATCTCGCGAACGGATTGACCTAACCCAAAAATTCCTGTTGCGTCTGAAAGTAGAAACTCACTCGATTACAACGGTATGCGTATTTTTTCCCTAGGCCATTCTAGTTAAGCGTTTGGAGCAGCAGAAGTGCGAAAAATTTGTTGTCTTCTCAACCATTTCTTAGCTTCAAACTCCCATATCTCCCGAACGGATTGACAAAACCCAAAAATTCCTTCTGCGTCTGAAAGTAGAAACTCGCCCGATTACAACGGTATGCGTATTTTTTCCCTAGGCCATTCTGTTTAAGCGTTTGGAGCAGCAGAGTTGCGAAAAATTTGTTGTCTTCTCGACCATTTCTTAGCTTCAAAGTCCCATATCTCGCGAACGGATTGACCAAACCCAAAAATTCCTTATGCGTCTGAAAGTAGAAACTCGCCCGATTACAACGGTATGCGTATTTTTTCCCTAGGCCATTCTGGTTAAGCGTTTGGAGCAGCAGAACTGCGAAAAATTTGTTGTCTTCTCAACCATTTCTTAGCTTCAATCTCTCATATCGCGCGAACGGATTGATCTAACCCAAAAATTTCTATTGAATTTGAAAGTAGAAACTCGCCCGACTACAACGGTATGTGTATTTTTTCCCTAGCCCATTTTGGTTAAGCGTTTGGAGCAGCAGAATTGCGAAAAATTTGTTGTCTTCTCAACCATTTCTTAGCTTCAAAGTCCCATATCTCGCGAACAGATGGACCAAACCCAAAAATTCCTGCTGCGTCTGAAAGTAGAAACTTGCCCGATTACAACGGTATGCGTATTTTTCCTTACGCCATTCTGGTTAAGCGTTTGGAGCAGCAGAATTGCGAAAAATTTGTTGCCTTCTCATCCATTTCTTAGCTTCAAAGCCCCATATCTCGCGAACGGATTGACCAAACCCAAAAATTCCTTCTGCGTCTGAAAGTAGAAACTCGCCCGATTACAACGGTATGCGTATTTTTTCCCTAGGCCATTCTAGTTAAGCGTTTGGAGCAGCAGAAGTGCGAAAAATTTGTTGTCTTCTCAACCATTTCTTAGCTTCAAACTCTCATATCTCGCGAACGGATTGTCCTAACCCAAAAATTCGTATTGCATCTGAAAGTAGAAACTCGCCCGATTACAACGGTATGCGTATTTTTTCCCTAGGCCATTCTGTTTAAGCGTTTGGAGCAGCAGAGTTGCGAAAAATTTGTTGTCTTCTCGACCATTTCTTAGCTTCAAAGTCCCATATCTCGCGAACGGATTGACCAAACCCAAAAATTCCTTATGCGTCTGAAAGTAGAAACTCGCCCGATTACAACGGTATGCGTATTTTTTCCCTAGGCCAATCTGGTTAAGCGTTTGGAGCAGCAGAACTGCGAAAAATTTGTTGTCTTCTCAACCATTTCTTAGCTTCAATCTCTCATATCGCGCGAACGGATTGATCTAACCCAAAAATTTCTATTGAATTTGAAAGTAGAAACTCGCCCGACTACAACGGTATGTGTATTTTTTCCCTAGCCCATTTTGGTTAAGCGTTTGGAGCAGCAGAATTGCGAAAAATTTGTTGTCTTCTCAACCATTTCTTAGCTTCAAAGTCCCATATCTCGCGAACAGATGGACCAAACCCAAAAATTCCTGCTGCGTCTGAAAGTAGAAACTTGCCCGATTACAATGGTATGCGTATTTTTCCTTACGCCATTCTGGTTAAGCGTTTGGAGCAGCAGAATTGCGAAAAATTTGTTGCCTTCTCATCCATTTCTTAGCTTCAAAGCCCCATATCTCGCGAACGGATTGACCAAACCCAAAAATTCCTTCTGCGTCTGAAAGTAGAAACTCGCCCGATTACAACGGTATGCGTATTTTTTCCCTAGGCCATTCTAGTTAAGCGTTTGGAGCAGCAGAAGTGCGAAAAATTTGTTGTCTTCTCAACCATTTCTTAGCTTCAAACTCTCATATCTCGCGAACGGATTGTCCTAACCCAAAAATTCCTATTGCATCTGAAAGTAGAAACGCGCCCGATTACAAAGGTATGTGTATTTTTTCCCTAGGGCATTCTGGTTAAGCGATTGGAGCAGCAGAAGTGCGAAAAATTTGTTGTCTTGTCAACAATTTCTTAACTTCAAAGTCCCATATCTCGCGAACGGATTTACCGAACCCAAAAATTCCTATTGTAACTGAAAGTAGAAACTCGCCCGATTACAACGGTATGTGTATTTTATCCCTAGGGCATTCTGGTTAAGCGTTTGGAGCAGCAGAATTGCGAAAAATTTTTTGCCTTCTCAACCATTTCTTGGCTTCAAACTCCCATATCTCGCGAACGGATTGTCCTAACCCAAAAATTCCTGTTGCGTCTGAAAGTAGAAACTCGCCCGATTACAATAGTATGTGTATTTTTTCCCTAGGCCATTCTGGTTAAGCGTTTGGAGCAGCAGAATTGCGAAAAATTTGTTGTCTTCTCAAGCATTTCTTAACTTCAAAGTCCCATATCTCGCGAACGGATTTACCGAACCCAAAAATTCCTATTGTAACTGAAAGTAGAAACTCGCCCGATTACAACGGTATGCGTATTTTTTCCCTAGGCCATTCTCGTTAAGCGTTTGGAGCAGCAGATTTGCGAAAAATTTGTTGTCTTCTCGACCATTTCTTAGCTTCAAAGTCCCATATCTCGCGAACGGATTGACCAAATCCAAAAATTCCTTCTGCGTCTGAAAGTAGAAACTCGCCCGATTACAACGGTACGTATATTTTCCTCCTAGGCCATTCTGGTTAAGCGATTGGAGCAGCTGAAGTACGAAAAATTTGTTGTCTTCTAAACCATTTCTTAGCTTCAAACTCCCATATCTCGCGAACGGATTGACTTAACCGAAAAATTCCTATTGCGTCTGAAAGTAGAAATTCTCCCGATTACAACGGTTTGTGTATTTTTCCCCTATACCATTCTGGTTAAGCGTTTGGAGCAGCAGATTTGCGAAAAATTTGTTGTCCACTCAACCATTTCTTAGCTTCAAACTCTCATATCTCGCGAACGGATTGACCTGACCCAAAAATTCCTATTGCATCTGAAAGTAGAAACTCGCCCGATTACAACGGTATGTGTATTTTTTCCCTAGGCCATTCTGGTTAAGCGTTTGGAGCAGCAGAATTGCGAAAAATTTGTTGTCTTCTCAAGCATTTCTTAGATTCAAACTCTCATATCTCGCGAACGGATTGACCTAACCCAAAGATTCCTGTTGCGTCTGAAAGTAGAAACTCGCCCGATTACAACGGTATGTGTATTTTGTCCCTAG
This sequence comes from Ptiloglossa arizonensis, assembly GCF_051014685.1. NCBI lineage: Eukaryota > Metazoa > Arthropoda > Insecta > Hymenoptera > Colletidae > Ptiloglossa > Ptiloglossa arizonensis. Next base: position 40,810 of record NW_027479920.1, read on the forward strand.
GGCATTCTGGTTAAGCGTTTGGAGCAGCAGAATTGCGAAAAATTTTTTGCCTTCTCAACCATTTCTTGGCTTCAAACTCCCATATCTCGCGAACGCATTGTCCTAACCCAGAAATTCCTGTTGCGTCTGAAAGTAGAAACTCGCCCGGTTACAATAGTATGTGTATTTTTTCCCTAGGCCATTCTGGTTCAGCGTTTGGATCAGCAGAATTGCGAAAAATGTTATGCCTTCTCAACCATTTCTTGGCTTCAAACTCCCATATCGCGCGAATGGATTGACCAAACCCAAAAATTCCTGTTGCTAGTGAAAGTAGAAACTCTCCCGATTACAACGGTATGTGTATTTTTTCACTAGCCCATTCTGGTTAAGCGTTTGGAGCAGCAGAATTGCGAAAAATTTGTTGTCTTCTCATCCATTTCTTAGCTTCAAAGCCCCATATCTCGCTAACGGATTGACTTAACCGAAAAATTCCTATTGCGTCTGAAAGTAGAAACTCTCCCGATTACAACGGTATGTGTATTTTTCCCCTAGACCATTCTGGTTAAGCGTGTGGAGCAGCAGAAGTGCGAAAAATTTGTTGTCTTCTCGACCATTTCTTAGCTTCAAAGTCCCATATCTCGCGAACGGATTGACCTAACCCAAAAATTCCTATTGCATCTGAAAGTAGAAACTCGCCCGATTACAACGGTATGTGTATTTTTTCCCTAGGCCATTCTGGTTAAGCGTTTGGAGTAGCAGAATTGCGAAAAATTTGTTGTCTTCTCAACCATTTCTTAGCTTCAAAGTCCCATATCTCACGAACGGATTGACCAAACCCAAAAATTCCTGCTGCATTTGAAAGTAGAAACTCGCCCGATTACAACGGTATGCGTATTTTTTCCCTAGGCCATTCTGGTTAAGCGTTTGGAGCAGCAGATTTGCGAAAAATTTGTTGTCTTCTCGACCATTTCTTAGCTTCAAACTCCCATATCTCGCGAACGGATTGACCTAACGCAAAAATTCCTTCTGCGTCTGGAAGTAGAAACTCGCCCGATTACAACGGTATGTGTATTTTTTCCCTAGGCATTCTGGTTAAGCGTTTGGAGCAGCAGAAGTGCGAAAAATTTGTTGTCTTCTCGACCATTTCTTAGCTTCAAAGTCCCATATCTCGCGAACGGATTGACCAAACCCAAAAATTCCTTCTGCGTCTGAAAGTAGAAACTCGCCCGATTACAACGGTATGTGTATTTTTTCCCTAGGGCATTCTGGTTAAGCGTTTGGAGCAGCAGAAGTGCGAAAAATTTGTTGTCTTGTCAACCATTTCTTAGCTTCAAAGTCCCTTATCTCGCGAACGGATTGACGAAACCCAAAAATTCCTTCTGCGTCTGAAAGTAGAAACTCGCCCGATTACAACGGTATGCGCATTTTTTCCCTAGGCCATTCTGGTTAAGCGTTTGGAGCAGCAGATTTGCGAAAAATTTGTTGCCTCCTCAACCATTTCTTAGCTTCAAACTCCCATATCTCGCGAACGGATTGACCTAACCCAAAAATTCCTATTGCATCTGAAAGTAGAAACTCGCCCGATTACAACGGTATGTGTATTTTTTCCCCAGGCCATTCTGGTTAAGCGTTTGGAGAAGCAGAATTGCGAAAAATTTGTTGTCTTCTCAACCATTTCTTAGCTTCAAAGTCCCATATCTCACGAACGGATTGACCAAACCCAAAAATTCCTGCTGCGTCTGAAAGTAGAAACTCGCCCGATTCCAACGGTATGCGTATTTTTTCCCTAGGCCATTCTGGTTAAGCGTTTGGAGCAGCAGAATTGTGAAAAATTTTTTGCCTTCTCAACCATTTCTTGGCTTCAAACTCCCATATTTCACGAACGGAGTGACCTAACCCAAAAATTGCTATTGCATCTGAAAGTAGAAACTCGCCCGACTACAGCGGTATGTTTATTTTTTCCCTAGGCCATTCTGGTTAAGCGTTTGGAGCAGCAGAATTGCGAAAAATTTGTTGTCTTCTCAAGCATTTCTTAGATTCAAACTCTCATATCTCGCGAACGGATTGACCTAACCCAAAGGTTCCTGTTGCGTCTGAAAGTAGAAACTCGCCCGATTACAACGGTATGTGTATTTTGTCCCTAGGGCATTCTGGTTAAGCGTTTGGAGCAGCAGAATTGCGAAAAATTTTTTGCCTTCTCAACCATTTCTTGGCATCAAACTCCCATATCTCGCGAACGCATTGTCCTAACCCAGAAATTCCTGTTGCGTCTGAAAGTAGAAACTCGCCCGATTACAATAGTATGTGTATTTTTCCCCTAGGCCATTCTGGTTCAGCGTTTGGATCAGCAGAATTGCGAAAAATGTTATGCCTTCTCAACCATTTCTTGGCTTCAAACTCCCATATCGCGCGAATGGATTGACCAAACCCAAAAATTCCTGTTGCTAGTGAAAGTAGAAACTCTCCCGATTACAACGGTATGTGTATTTTTTCACTAGCCCATTCTGGTTAAGCGTTTGGAGCAGCAGAATTGCGAAAAATTTGTTGTCTTCTCATCCATTTCTTAGCTTCAAAGCCCCATATCTCGCGAACGGATTGACCAAACCCAAAAATTCTTTCTGCGTCTGAAAGTAGAATCTCGCCCGATTACAACGGTATGCGTATTTTTTCCCTAGGCCATTCTAGTTAAGCGTTTGGAGCAGCAGAAGTGCGAAAAATTTGTTGTCTTGTCAACCATTTCTTAACTTCAAAGTCCCATATCTCGCGAACGGATTTACCGAACCCAAAAATTCCTATTGTAACTGAAAGTAGAAACTCGCCCGATTACAACGGTATGTGTATTTTATCCCTAGGGCATTCTGGTTAAGCGTTTGGAGCAGCAGAATTGCGAAAAATTTTTTGCCTTCTCAACCATTTCTTGGCTTCAAACTCCCATATCTCGCGAACGGATTGTCCTAACCCAAAAATTCCTGTTGCGTCTGAAAGTAGAAACTCGCCCGATTACAATAGTATGTGTATTTTTTCCCTAGGCCATTCTGGTTAAGAGTTTGGAGCAGCAGATTTGCGAAAACTTTGTTGCCTTCTCAACCATTTCTTAGCTTCAAAGTCCCATATCTCGCGAACGGATTTACCGAACCCAAAAATTCCTATTGTAACTGAAAGTAGAAACTCGCCCGATTACAACGGTATGTGTATTTTATCCCTAGGGCATTCTGGTTAAGCGTTTGGAGCAGCAGAATTGCGAAAAATTTTTTGCCTTCTCAACCATTTCTTGGCTTCAAACTCCCATATCTCGCGAACGGATTGTCCTAACCCAAAAATTCCTGTTGCGTCTGAAAGTAGAAACTCGCCCGATTACAATAGTATGTGTATTTTTTCCCTAGGCCATTCTGGTTAAGCGTTTGGAGCAGCAGAATTGCGAAAAATTTGTTGTCTTCTCAAGCATTTCTTAACTTCAAAGTCCCATATCTCGCGAACGGATTTACCGAACCCAAAAATTCCTATTGTAACTGAAAGTAGAAACTCGCCCGATTACAACGGTATGCGTATTTTTTCCCTAGGCCATTCTCGTTAAGCGTTTGGAGCAGCAGATTTGCGAAAAATTTGTTGTCTTCTCGACCATTTCTTAGCTTCAAAGTCCCATATCTCGCGAACGGATTGACCAAATCCAAAAATTCCTTCTGCGTCTGAAAGTAGAAACTCGCCCGATTACAACGGTACGTATATTTTCCTCCTAGGCCATTCTGGTTAAGCGATTGGAGCAGCTGAAGTACGAAAAATTTGTTGTCTTCTAAACCATTTCTTAGCTTCAAACTCCCATATCTCGCGAACGGATTGACTTAACCGAAAAATTCCTATTGCGTCTGAAAGTAGAAATTCTCCCGATTACAACGGTTTGTGTATTTTTCCCCTATACCATTCTGGTTAAGCGTTTGGAGCAGCAGATTTGCGAAAAATTTGTTGTCCACTCAACCATTTCTTAGCTTCAAACTCTCATATCTCGCGAACGGATTGACCTGACCCAAAAATTCCTATTGCATCTGAAAGTAGAAACTCGCCCGATTACAACGGTATGTGTATTTTTTCCCTAGGCCATTCTGGTTAAGCGTTTGGAGCAGCAGAATTGCGAAAAATTTGTTGTCTTCTCAAGCATTTCTTAGATTCAAACTCTCATATCTCGCGAACGGATTGACCTAACCCAAAGATTCCTGTTGCGTCTGAAAGTAGAAACTCGCCCGATTACAACGGTATGTGTATTTTGTCCCTAGGGCATTCTGGTTAAGCGTTTGGAGCAGCAGAATTGCGAAAAATTTTTTGCCTTCTCAACCATTTCTTGGCTTCAAACTCCCATATCTCGCGAACGCATTGTCCTAACCCAGAAATTCCTGTTGCGTCTGAAAGTAGAAACTCGCCCGGTTACAATAGTATGTGTATTTTTTCCCTAGGCCATTCTGGTTCAGCGTTTGGATCAGCAGAATTGCGAAAAATGTTATGCCTTCTCAACCATTTCTTGGCTTCAAACTCCCATATCGCGCGAATGGATTGACCAAACCCAAAAATTCCTGTTGCTAGTGAAAGTAGAAACTCTCCCGATTACAACGGTATGTGTATTTTTTCACTAGCCCATTCTGGTTAAGCGTTTGGAGCAGCAGAATTGCGAAAAATTTGTTGTCTTCTCATCCATTTCTTAGCTTCAAAGCCCCATATCTCGCTAACGGATTGACTTAACCGAAAAATTCCTATTGCGTCTGAAAGTAGAAACTCTCCCGATTACAACGGTATGTGTATTTTTCCCCTAGACCATTCTGGTTAAGCGTGTGGAGCAGCAGAAGTGCGAAAAATTTGTTGTCTTCTCGACCATTTCTTAGCTTCAAAGTCCCATATCTCGCGAACGGATTGACCTAACCCAAAAATTCCTATTGCATCTGAAAGTAGAAACTCGCCCGATTACAACGGTATGTGTATTTTTTCCCTAGGCCATTCTGGTTAAGCGTTTGGAGTAGCAGAATTGCGAAAAATTTGTTGTCTTCTCAACCATTTCTTAGCTTCAAAGTCCCATATCTCACGAACGGATTGACCAAACCCAAAAATTCCTGCTGCATTTGAAAGTAGAAACTCGCCCGATTACAACGGTATGCGTATTTTTTCCCTAGGCCATTCTGGTTAAGCGTTTGGAGCAGCAGATTTGCGAAAAATTTGTTGTCTTCTCGACCATTTCTTAGCTTCAAACTCCCATATCTCGCGAACGGATTGACCTAACGCAAAAATTCCTTCTGCGTCTGGAAGTAGAAACTCGCCCGATTACAACGGTATGTGTATTTTTTCCCTAGGCATTCTGGTTAAGCGTTTGGAGCAGCAGAAGTGCGAAAAATTTGTTGTCTTCTCGACCATTTCTTAGCTTCAAAGTCCCATATCTCGCGAACGGATTGACCAAACCCAAAAATTCCTTCTGCGTCTGAAAGTAGAAACTCGCCCGATTACAACGGTATGTGTATTTTTTCCCTAGGGCATTCTGGTTAAGCGTTTGGAGCAGCAGAAGTGCGAAAAATTTGTTGTCTTGTCAACCATTTCTTAGCTTCAAAGTCCCTTATCTCGCGAACGGATTGACGAAACCCAAAAATTCCTTCTGCGTCTGAAAGTAGAAACTCGCCCGATTACAACGGTATGCGCATTTTTTCCCTAGGCCATTCTGGTTAAGCGTTTGGAGCAGCAGATTTGCGAAAAATTTGTTGCCTCCTCAACCATTTCTTAGCTTCAAACTCCCATATCTCGCGAACGGATTGACCTAACCCAAAAATTCCTATTGCATCTGAAAGTAGAAACTCGCCCGATTACAACGGTATGTGTATTTTTTCCCCAGGCCATTCTGGTTAAGCGTTTGGAGAAGCAGAATTGCGAAAAATTTGTTGTCTTCTCAACCATTTCTTAGCTTCAAAGTCCCATATCTCACGAACGGATTGACCAAACCCAAAAATTCCTGCTGCGTCTGAAAGTAGAAACTCGCCCGATTCCAACGGTATGCGTATTTTTTCCCTAGGCCATTCTGGTTAAGCGTTTGGAGCAGCAGAATTGTGAAAAATTTTTTGCCTTCTCAACCATTTCTTGGCTTCAAACTCCCATATTTCACGAACGGAGTGACCTAACCCAAAAATTGCTATTGCATCTGAAAGTAGAAACTCGCCCGACTACAGCGGTATGTTTATTTTTTCCCTAGGCCATTCTGGTTAAGCGTTTGGAGCAGCAGAATTGCGAAAAATTTGTTGTCTTCTCAAGCATTTCTTAGATTCAAACTCTCATATCTCGCGAACGGATTGACCTAACCCAAAGGTTCCTGTTGCGTCTGAAAGTAGAAACTCGCCCGATTACAACGGTATGTGTATTTTGTCCCTAGGGCATTCTGGTTAAGCGTTTGGAGCAGCAGAATTGCGAAAAATTTTTTGCCTTCTCAACCATTTCTTGGCATCAAACTCCCATATCTCGCGAACGCATTGTCCTAACCCAGAAATTCCTGTTGCGTCTGAAAGTAGAAACTCGCCCGATTACAATAGTATGTGTATTTTTCCCCTAGGCCATTCTGGTTCAGCGTTTGGATCAGCAGAATTGCGAAAAATGTTATGCCTTCTCAACCATTTCTTGGCTTCAAACTCCCATATCGCGCGAATGGATTGACCAAACCCAAAAATTCCTGTTGCTAGTGAAAGTAGAAACTCTCCCGATTACAACGGTATGTGTATTTTTTCACTAGCCCATTCTGGTTAAGCGTTTGGAGCAGCAGAATTGCGAAAAATTTGTTGTCTTCTCATCCATTTCTTAGCTTCAAAGCCCCATATCTCGCGAACGGATTGACCAAACCCAAAAATTCTTTCTGCGTCTGAAAGTAGAATCTCGCCCGATTACAACGGTATGCGTATTTTTTCCCTAGGCCATTCTAGTTAAGCGTTTGGAGCAGCAGAAGTGCGAAAAATTTGTTGTCTTGTCAACCATTTCTTAACTTCAAAGTCCCATATCTCGCGAACGGATTTACCGAACCCAAAAATTCCTATTGTAACTGAAAGTAGAAACTCGCCCGATTACAACGGTATGTGTATTTTATCCCTAGGGCATTCTGGTTAAGCGTTTGGAGCAGCAGAATTGCGAAAAATTTTTTGCCTTCTCAACCATTTCTTGGCTTCAAACTCCCATATCTCGCGAACGGATTGTCCTAACCCAAAAATTCCTGTTGCGTCTGAAAGTAGAAACTCGCCCGATTACAATAGTATGTGTATTTTTTCCCTAGGCCATTCTGGTTAAGAGTTTGGAGCAGCAGATTTGCGAAAACTTTGTTGCCTTCTCAACCATTTCTTAGCTTCAAACTCCCATATCTCGCGAACGGATTGACCGAACCCAAAAATTCCTATTGCATCTGAAAGTAGAAACTCGCCCGATTACAACGGTATGTGTATTTTTTCCCTAGGCCATTCTGGTCAAGCGTTTGGAGCAGCAGAATTGCGAAAAATTTGTTGTCTTCTCAAGCATTTCTTAACTTCAAAGTCCCATATCTCGCGAACGGATTTACCGAACCCAAAAATTCCTATTGTAACTGAAAGTAGAAACTCGCCCGATTACAACGGTATGCGTATTTTTTCACTAGCCCATTCTGGTTAAGCGTTTGGAGCAGCAGAATTGCGAAAAATTTGTTGTCTTCTCATCCATTTCTTAGCTTCAAAGCCCCATATCTCGCGAACGGATTGACCAAACCCAAAAATTCCTTCTGCGTCTGAAAGTAGAATCTCGCCGATTACAACGGTATGCGTATTTTTTCCCTAGGCCATTCTAGTTAAGCGTTTGGAGCAGCAGAATTGCGAAAAATTTGTTGTCTTGTCAACCATTTCTTAACTTCAAAGTCCATATCTCGCGAACGGATTTACCGAACCCAAAAATTCCTATTGTAACTGAAAGTAGAAACTCGCCGATTACAACGGTATGTGTATTTTATCCCTAGGGCATTCTGGTTAAGCGTTTGGGAGCAGCAGAATTGCGAAAAATTTTTTGCCTTCTCAACCATTTCTTGGCTTCAAACTCCCATATCTCGCGAACGGATTGTCCTAACCCAAAATTCCTGTTGCGTCTGAAAGTAGAAACTCGCCCGATTACAATAGTATGTGTATTTTTTCCCTAGGCCATTCTGGTTAAGAGTTTGGAGCAGCAGATTTGCGAAAACTTTGTTGCCTTCTCAACCATTTCTTAGCTTCAAACTCCCATATCTCGCGAACGGATTGACCGAACCCAAAAATTCCTATTGCATCTGAAAGTAGAAACTCGCCCGATTACAACGGTATGTGTATTTTTCCCTAGGCCATTCTGGTTAAGCGTTTGGAGCAGCAGAATTGCGAAAAATTTGTTGTCTTCTCAAGCATTTCTTAACTTCAAAGTCCCATATCTCGCGAACGGATTTACCGAACCCAAAAATTCCTATTGTAACTGAAAGTAGAAACTCGCCCGATTACAACGGTATGCGTATTTTTTCCCTAGGGCATTCTGGTTAAGCGATTGGAGCAGCAGCAGAAGTGCGAAAAATTTGTTGTCTTGTCAACCATTTCTTAACTTCAAAGTCCATATCTCGCGAACGGATTTACCGAACCCAAAAATTCCTATTGTAACTGAAAGTAGAAACTCGCCCGATTACAACGGTATGTGTATTTTATCCCTAGGGCATTCTGGTTAAGCGTTTGGAGCAGCAGAATTGCGAAAAATTTTTTGCCTTCTCAACCATTTCTTGGCTTCAAACTCGCATATCTCGCGAACGGATTGTCCTAACCCAAAAATTCCTGTTGCGTCTGAAAGTAGAAACTCGCCCGATTACAACGGTATGTGTATTTTTTCCCTAGGCCATTCTGGTTAAGCGTTTGGAGCAGCAGAATTGCGAAAAATTTGTTGTCTTCTCAAGCATTTCTTAATTTCAAAGTCCCATATCTCGCGAACGGATTTACCGAACCCAAAAATTCCTATTGTAACTGAAAGTAGAAACTCGCCCGATTTCAACGGTATGCGTAATTTTTTCCTAGGCCATTCTCGTTAAGCGTTGGAGCAGCAGATTTGCGAAAAATTTGTTGTCTTCTCGACCATTTCTTAGCTTCAAAGTCCCATATCTCGCGAACGGATTGACCAAATCCAAAAATTCCTTCTGCGTCTGAAAGTAGAAACTCGCCCGATTACAACGGTACGTATATTTTTCTCCTAGGCCATTCTGGTTAAGCGATTGGAGCAGCTGAAGTACGAAAAATTTGTTGTCTTCTAAACCATTTCTTAGCTTCAAACTCCCATATCTCGCGAACGGATTGACTTAACCGAAAAATTCCTATTGCGTCTGAAAGTAGAAATTCTCCCGATTACAACGGTTTGTGTATTTTTCCTCTAGACCATTCTGGTTAAGCGTTTGGAGCAGCAGATTTGCGAAAATTTGTTGTCCACTCAACCATTTCTTAGCTTCAAACTCTCATATCTCGCGAACGGATTGACCTGACCCAAAAATTCCTATTGCATCTGAAAGTAGAAACTCGCCGATTACAACGGTATGTGTATTTTTTTCCCTAGGCATTCTGGTTAAGCGTTTGGAGCAGCAGAATTGCGAAAAATTTGTTGTCTTCTCAAGCATTTCTTAGATTCAAACTCTCATATCTCGCGAACGGATTGACCTAACCCAAAGATTCCTGTTGCGTCTGAAAGTAGAAACTCGCCCGATTACAACGGTATGTGTATTTTGTCCCTAGGGCATTCTGGTTAAGCGTTTGGAGCAGCAGAATTGCGAAAAATTTTTTGCCTTCTCAACCATTTCTTGGCTTCAAACTCCCATATCTCGCGAACGCATTGTCCTAACCCAGAAATTCCTGTTGCGTCTGAAAGTAGAAACTCGCCCGATTACAATAGTATGTGTATTTTTTCCCTAGGCCATTCTGGTTCAGCGTTTGGATCAGCAGAATTGCGAAAAATGTTATGCCTTCTCAACCATTTCTTGGCTTCAAACTCCCATATCGCGCGAATGGATTGACCAAACCCAAAAATTCCTGTTGCTAGTGAAAGTAGAAACTCTCCCGATTACAACGGTATGTGTATTTTTTCACTAGCCCATTCTGGTTAAGCGTTTGGAGCAGCAGAATTGCGAACAATTTGTTGTCTTCTCATCCATTTCTTAGCTTCAAAGCCCCATATCTCGCGAACGGATTGACCAAACCCAAAAATTCCTTCTGCGTCTGAAAGTAGAATCTCGCCCGATTACAACGGTATGCGTATTTTTTCCCTAGGCCATTCTAGTTAAGCGTTTGGAGCAGCAGAAGTGCGAAAAATTTGTTGTCTTCTCAAGCATTTCTTAGATTCAAACTCTCATATCTCGCGAACGGATTGACCTAACCCAAAGATTCCTGTTGCGTCTGAAAGTAGAAACTCGCCCGATTACAACGGTATGTGTATTTTTTCCCTAGGGCATTCTGGTTAAGCGTTTGGAGCAGCAGAATTGCGAAAAATTTTTTGCCCTCTCAACCATTTCTTGGCTTCAAACTCCCATATCTCGCTAACGGATTGACCTAACCCAACAATTCCTGTTGCATTTGAAAGTAGAATCTCGCCCGATTACAACGGTACGTATATTTTTCCCCTAGGCCATTCTTGTTAAGCGATTGGAGCAGCTGAAGTGCGAAAAATTTGTTGTCTCCTAAACCATTTCTTAGCTTCAAACTCCATATCTCGCTAACGGATTGACTTAACCGAAAAATTCCTATTGCGTCTGAAAGTAGAAACTCTCCCGATTACAACGGTATGTGTATTTTTCCCCTAGACCATTCTGGTTAAGCGTTTGGAGCAGCAGAAGTGCGAAAAATTTGTTGTCTTCTCGACCATTTCTTAGCTTCAAAGTCCCATATCTCGCGAACGGATTGACCTAACCCAAAAATTCCTATTGCATCTGAAAGTAGAAACTCGCCCGATTACAACGGTATGTGTATTTTTTCCCTAGGCCATTCTGGTTAAGCGTTTGGAGTAGCAGAATTGCGAAAAATTTGTTGTCTTCTCAACCATTTCTTAGCTTCAAAGTCCCATATCTCACGAACGGATTGACCAAACCCAAAAATTCCTGCTGCATTTGAAAGTAGAAACTCGCCCGATTACAACGGTATGCGTATTTTTTCCCTAGGCCATTCTGGTTAAGCGTTTGGAGCAGCAGATTTGCGAAAAATTTGTTGTCTTCTCGACCATTTCTTAGCTTCAAACTCCCATATCTCGCGAACGGATTGACCTAACGCAAAAATTCCTTCTGCGTCTGAAAGTAGAAACTCGCCCGATTACAACGGTATGTGTATTTTTTCCCTAGGGCATTCTGGTTAAGCGTTTGGAGCAGCAGAAGTGCGAAAAATTTGTTGTCTTCTCGACCATTTCTTAGCTTCAAAGTCCCATATCTCGCGAACGGATTGACCAAACCCAAAAATTCCTTCTGCGTCTGAAAGTAGAAACTCGCCCGATTACAACGGTATGTGTATTTTTTCCCTAGGGCATTCTGGTTAAGCGTTTGGAGCAGCAGAAGTGCGAAAAATTTGTTGTCTTGTCAACCATTTCTTAGCTTCAAAGTCCCTTATCTCGCGAACGGATTGACGAAACCCAAAAATTCCTTCTGCGTCTGAAAGTAGAAACTCGCCCGATTACAACGGTATGCGCATTTTTTCCCTAGGCCATTCTGGTTAAGCGTTTGGAGCAGCAGATTTGCGAAAAATTTGTTGCCTCCTCAACCATTTCTTAGCTTCAAACTCCCATATCTCGCGAACGGATTGACCTAACCCAAAAATTCCTATTGCATCTGAAAGTAGAAACTCGCCCGATTACAACGGTGTGTGTATTTTTTCCTAGGCCATTCTGGTTAAGCGTTTGGAGAAGCAGAATTGCGAAAAATTTGTTGTCTTCTGAAGCATTTCTTAGATTCAACTCTCATATCTCGCGAACGGATTGACCTAACCCAAAGATTCCTGTTGCGTCTGAAGTAGAAACTCGCCCGATTACAACGGTATGTGTATTTTGTCCCTAGGGCATTCTGGTTAAGCGTTTGGAGCAGCAGAATTGCGAAAATTTTTTGCCTTCTCAACCATTTCTTGGCTTCAAACTCCCATATCTCGCGAACGCATTGTCCTAACCCAGAAATTCCTGTTGCGTCTGAAAGTAGAAACTCGCCCGATTACAATAGTATGTGTATTTTTTCCCTAGGCCATTCTGGTTCAGCGTTTGGATCAGCAGAATTGCGAAAAATGTTATGCCTTCTCAACCATTTCTTGGCTTCAAACTCCCATATCGCGCGAATGGATTGACCAAACCCAAAAATTCCTGTTGCTAGTGAAAGTAGAAACTCTCCCGATTACAACGGTATGTGTATTTTTTCACTAGCCCATTCTGGTTAAGCGTATGGAGCAGCAGAATTGCGAAAAATTTGTTGTCTTCTCATCCATTTCTTAGCTTCAAAGCCCCATATCTCGCGAACGGATTGACCAAACCCAAAAATTCCTTCTGCGTCTGAAAGTAGAATCTCGCCCGATTACAACGGTATGCGTATTTTTTCCCTAGGCCATTCTAGTTAAGCGTTTGGAGCAGCAGAAGTGCGAAAATTTGTTGTCTTGTCAACCATTTCTTAACTTCAAAGTCCCATATCTCGCGAACGGATTTACCGAACCCAAAAATTCCTATTGTAACTGAAAGTAGAAACTCGCCCGATTACAACGGTATGTGTATTTTATCCCTAGGGCATTCTGGTTAAGCGTTTGGAGCAGCAGAATTGCGAAAATTTTTTGCCTTCTCAACCATTTCTTGGCTTCAACTCCCATATCTCGCGAACGGATTGTCCTAACCCAAAATTCCTGTTGCGTCTGAAAGTAGAAACTCGCCCGATTACAATAGTATGTGTATTTTTTCCCTAGGCCATTCTGGTTAAGAGTTTGGAGCAGCAGATTGCGAAAACTTTGTTGCCTTCTCAACCATTTCTTAGCTTCAAACTCCCATATCTCGCGAACGGATTGACCGAACCCAAAAATTCCTATTGCATCTGAAAGTAGAAACTCGCCCGATT